>NC_086319.1:217644260-217944260 GCF_036172605.1 Pelobates fuscus
TTTCAGAACAGTAAAATGTATTACAACGATGATATCGTCAGTGAAAGTGACATTTATTGCATTTTTCACACACAAATGGCACTAATACGGACGATATAATTGTTGTGATACGTTTTACTGTTTTGAAACACTAATATATTTGTGTTCAGAGAAGTCTCCTGAGTATAACAGTACCCATCATGTACAGGTTTTATAGTGGTTTCAAAAGTTACAGAGTCAAATATAAGGCTTGCGTTCCAGTTTTTTCACATTGAAATTGGTTACGTTGCCTTTGAGACCGTATGGTAGCCCAGTAATAACAATTACCCCCATGATGGCTTACCATTTGCAAAAGTAGACAACCCAAGGTATTGCAAATGGGGTATGTCCAGTCTTTTTTTAGTAGCCACTTGGTCACAAACACTTGCCAAAGTTACTGTTAATATTTGTTTGTGTGTGAAAAATGCAAAAAAACTAATTTGAACACCAATTTTGGCCAGTGTTTGTGACTAAGTGGCTACTAAAAAGACTGGACATACCCCATTTGCAATACCCTGGGTTGTCTACTTTTGCAAATGGTAAGCCATCACGGGGGTAATTCTTATTCCTGGGCTACCATAAGGTCTAAAAGGCAACTAACCAATCTGGCGAATTTCAATGTGAAAAAAATGAAAAATTAAACATGCTATATTTGACCCTGTAACTTCCCAAAACACCATAAAACCTGTACATAGGGGTACTGTTTTACACGTGAGACATCGCTGAATACAAATATGTGTATTTTATTGCAGTAAAAACAAATATTATTATGACATTCACAGTTAGAATGTCACGTAGAACTAAACATTTTTTTTATTCTTATTTTCTCCCATTTTTTTATATTTTATTCATATTAAATTATGTTCTATACCTAAATATTTGATGTTAAATGAAAACCCTGTTTCCGCTGAATAAAATTATATATAATAAGTGTGGGTGCACATAATATGAAAGAGGTGAATTACGCCTGAATAGACATATAGCGCAATTTCAAGTTTTTGTTTACGGTTTGTTTTGATCACAACGTGTACTTTTGGCTTAGTCCTTAATGGGTTAATAATTCTCACAGCTCTCTAAAAACCTGTTTTGACTCATCGAGTATTTGGCCTAAAACACTAAATATGAAGAATTAGCCCGTCTTTGTTAAAATATGTGACTTAACATAGGGGACTGTTCTGTCTAAAAAATTTTTTATTTATTTATAAAATATTTTATCATGAAAGATACATTGAGATGTCTCTCATTTTCAAGTATGTCCTGGGTGTATGTATCTACCAAGGAAAATAGATCCATTACCAAAATAAGCACCATAAGTAAAAGTAGGGGTAATTCCAAAGTGATAAAAACAGTTAAAACAGAAAAAGAAAGAGTTGCTGTGGGTGATAGATAAACAATTTTTATTATAATTAAAAAATTGAAAATCATACTTTAATTAAAACCTTTCCATAATTCTATTCACCATAAAAAAATCAAAACCTTGGATTATTGGACTTAACATTTTTTATTCTTGATAAAGTGATCTCCTCCGTTACTCAAAAATTATCAAATGATAGGTTACTTCCAAACTTATTTACATAAAGAAAATGCAAACGCAAAAGAAAAACATTATGCTCACAGATAGCCACCAGGTGGCAGTGTTGTTTTTCATAAGATATTTGGACTTTTGCAATACGTTATTAGGTGGCCAAGAAACAAAAACATCAATTGGATATTGTCAGGATACTAGTTGATCCAGCATGCAGAATTGTGTCACACCTAGGACTAAAGGTAACGTCTTACCGGGCCTTAGAATGGCCGGACTTAACGTACCAGAGAATAGTCAAAATACTTGCCGAGGTCAGGGACACAGAACATGACACAACGATGAGGAAAGCCAGAAGTCAAGAATACTAGAAATCAGGGAAGACAAAAAAAAAAAAAAGCCAAAGTCAAATACCAGAAAAAACACGAACAGGAACACACTCCCGTATAACCAGCTAAATAAACCACGGCAGGGCACTGACCAAAAGGTGATTTGGTGTTTAAATAACCCTCTTTAAGCTGTAATTGGTTGTCTCTGGCCTCTGACCATAAAGCGTGAGTTTCCTATTAAAACCGGAACCACAGCGGCCAGCTTCTCTAGGAACGTCATATTCGCTGGGGACCGGAACGGAAAGAGCGGTTTGCCACGACCCAGGTAAGTATACAATATCTCTGACGGCAGGGCTGCTTAGTTTATGTGCGGCCATGCCGGCAGAAGAACGGGGAGCCGTGACAGTTGGCAAACTACATTTTTACCCTGACAATAGACTTTTTGAAAATATTTCATAATTTTTTTTTTATTCAGAACTATTTGCTTGGGCATTGTCCCAAATGTCCTTATAGATGAGTCCCACCAGTTTGCAACTTAATTATAAACTTTTTTACTGCTGTTTTGAATATATTTATTTTGTAATATTGTAGTTAAATGTATTCTTTGTTTTTTTTGTTTTTTTTAATAACAGGAAAAAAGAATGACAAGAAAGATGAGTCAAGTATGTTAGAATTTCAATGTTTTGAATGTTATGAATGTGTTTCTTTATGAACATTTTTTAATATTTTAATAAATGTTTAATATTATGTGTATATTTTTGTATCTTTATGAAATGCTCAAAACAGTTTTGGTGACAGTCAGTGAATACCTTCCTAATTTGGCAAGTGGGATTGCCATATTTAAATATACCATATTATTGAGGGTTCTACTAAACATAGACACATTCACATACACACATAATCAGAGACACACATGGTTTTTATTCAAGTGGTCATCCTGCCTTTCCTGCCTGTGTCTGGGAGAACTGGAGTGGATAATTTCACTGGAGATAAATGGGGCATTCTGCGCTCTTGCTACACAGCTCCCATCTTAACCTTGTAGTCATAACAATGCTGGGATAATGTTATATCCTGGCTGCCTGCACACTACAGGGTGTAAGTGTTTGCAGTATTTGACTCATTGGACGGATAAACCACATACCCTAATGTCTTCACATGCCCAGTTGTCCTTAATAGCTTTTACTGACAGCCAACCAACAAGGGGGAAGACACAATAAATAACTGTAACCATTAAACAGACACAAGTAGCATGGTTTTTTTTATCATGAAATGCTCAAAACAGTTTTGGTGACAGTGCAACTTTAATGATAATGCTTTTACTGTTGTGTTGAATGTTTGATATCTTTTGTAACCAGTTGTGAAATTTGTTTTAATAACAGGTGAAAAACACGACGAGGATAAATTAGGTATATTAGATATGTCATATTGGTAAAATGTTGACTATAATGAAACAGTTTTTATTGTCCTTACTAGTAATACTGCCTGCAATATGCTACATAAGTGTGGAATGTGGAGTGTTATAGCAACAGAGTTCTCCAAGAACTACAGAAGCAACCTGGTGCCACTGTACCACACACCTTGTAGCCTGAGCTAAGGAGTTATCTACTAGACGGGTGAAATACAAAAATTAACAAAACACCTTTTTTTAACTTTTGATATTTCATTTATTTAGTAGATAACTATCCAATGTTCAATCCTCATGAGGGATTGCGATATTAAAGGTTCCCAATTAAGGAACTATGTGTGAAACAGAATCCTCCTTAATTTTGTATCCTTGAATCTTAAATAAGAGTACCAGTTTAGGTATTTTATCTACTAAACAGATAAAAGACCAACATTAAGAACATTTTTTTTCTGAATTTTGATAATTCAGCTACTCAGTGGATACCTTCCTAATTTTCTATGTGGGATTGCCATATTTAAATATACCATATGATTGAGGGATCTTCTAAACACAGACACATTCACATACACACACATAATCACAGACACACATGTTTTTATTCAAGTGGTCATCCTGCCTTTCCTGCCTGTGTCTGGGAGAACTGGAGTGGATCATGTCGCTGGAGATAAATGGGGCATTTTGTGCTCTTGCTACACAGCTCCCATCTTAGCCTTGTAGTCATAACAATGCTGGGGTAATGTCATATCCTGGCTGCCTGCACACTACAGGATGAAAGTGTTTGCAGTATTTGACTCATTGGATAGATAAACCTGATACCCCAATGTCTTCACATGCCCAGTTGTCCTTAATAGCTTTTACTGACAGCCAACCAACAAGGGGGGAAGACACAAAAAATAACTGTAACCATTAAACAGACACAAGTAGCATGTTTTTTTTTTATCATTATCTCTTAATGATGTATGTTTAGATTTTTTTTTTTAAATGAAAATATTTCAAGTTAAAAAGAATTTCAACAAACTACACTTTAACCCTGACAATGGACTTTTTTTTTGAAAATATTTCATTAATTTATGTTTTTTAATCACAACTATTTGCTTGGGCATTGCCCCAAGTGTCCCTATAGATGAGTCCTACCAGTTTGCAACTTAATTATATATTTTGTTTTACTGCTGTTTTGAATATATTTGTTTGTAATATTTTTTAAATGTATTCTTTTTTTTTTTTTTAATAACAGGAGAAAAGAATGACAAGAAAGATAAGCCAAGTATGTTAGAATTTCAATGTTTTGAATATTATGAATGTGCTTCTCTATGAAATTTTTTTTAATATTTTAATAAAAGTTTAATATTATGTGTATATTTTAGTATCTTTAAGAAATGCTCAAAACAGTTTTGGTGACAGTGCAACTTGAATGATAATGCTTTTACTGTTGTGTTGAATGTTTGATATCTTTTGTAACCAGTTGTGAAATTTGTTTTAATAACAGGTGAAAAACACGACGAGGATAAATTAGGTATATTAGATATGTCATATTGGTAAAATGTTGACTATAATGAAACAGTTTTTATTGTCCTTACTAGTAATACTGCCTGCAATATGCTACATAAGTGTGGAATGTGGAGTGTTATAGCAACAGAGTTCTCCAAGACCTACAGAAGCAACCTGGTGCCACTGTACCACACACCTTGTAGCCTGAGCTAAGGAGTTATCTACTAGACGGGTGAAATACAAAAATTAACAAAACACCTTTTTTGTTTTTTACTTTTGATATTTCATTTATTTAGTAGATAACTATCCAATGTTGAATCCTCATGAGGGATTGCCATATTAAGGATACCAAATAAAGGAACTATGTATGAAACAGAATCCTCCTTAATTTTGTATCCTTGAATCTGACTTAAGGTACCAGTTTAGGTATGTATCTACTAAACAGATAAAAGAACAACATTAAGAAAAAAAAAATCTGAATTTTGATAATACAGCTACTTAGTGGAAACCTACCTAATTTGCCAAGTGGGATTGCCATATTTAAATATACCATATTATTGAGGGATCTACTAAACACAGACACATTCACATACACACACATAATCACAGACACACATGGTTTTTATTCAAGTGGTCATCCTGCCTCCCTGCCTGTGTCTGGGAGAACTGGAGTGGATCATTTCACTGGAGATAAATTGGGCATTCTGCGCTCTTGCTACACAGCTCCCATCTTAGCCTTGTAGTCATAACAATGCTGGGGTAATGTCATATCCTGGTGGTCTGCACACCACAGAGTGAACGTGTTTGCAGTAATTGACTCATTGGATAAATAAACCTGATGCCCCAATGTCTTCACATGCCCAGTTGTCCTTAATAGCTTTTACTGACAGCCAACCAACAAGGGTGAAGGAACATTAAATAACTGTAACCATTAAACAGACACAAGTAGCATGTTTTTTCATTATTATCTCTTAATGGTGTATGTTTAGAATTTTTTTTTAAATGAAAATATTTAAAGTTAAAAAGAATGTCAGCAAACTACACTTTTACCCTGACAATAGCCTTTTTGAAAATATTTCGTTACTTTCTTTTTTATTCAGAACTATTTGCTTGGGCATTGCCCCAAATGTCCTTATAGATGAGTCCCACCAGTTTGCAACTTAATTAGATATATTTTTTTACTGCTGTTTTGAATATATTTATTTTGTAATATTGTAGTTAAATGTATTCTTTGGTTGTTTTTTTTTTTAATAACAGGAAAAAAGAATGACAAGAAAGATAAGTCAAGTATGTTAGAATGTCAATGTTTTGAATATTATGAATGTGTTTCTTTATGAACATTTTTTACATTTTAATGAATGTTTAATATTATGTGTATATTTTTGTATCTTTATGAAATGCTCAAAACTGTTTTGGTGACAGTGCAACATTAATGAGAATGCTTTTACTGTTGTTTTGAATGTTTGATATCTTTTGTAACCAATTGTGAAATATGTTTTAATAACAGGTGAAGAACACGACAAAGATGAATCAGGTATATTAGATATGACATATTGGTAAAATGTTGACTATAATGAAACAGTTTTTATTTGCCTTACTAGTAATACTGTCTGCAATATGCTACATAAGTGTGGAATGTAGAGTATTATAGCAACAGAGTTCTCCAAGAACTACAGAAGCAACCTAGTGCCACTGTACCACACACCTTGTAGCCTGAGCTAAGGAGTTATCTACTAGACGAGTGAAATACAAAAATTAACAAAACACCTTTTTTGTTTTTTACTTTTGATATTTCATTTATTTAGTAGATAACTATCCAATGTTGAATCCTCATGAGGGATTGCCATATTAAGGATACCAAATAAAGGAACTATGTATGAAACAGAATCCTCCTTAATTTTGTAGCCTTGAATCTGACGTAAGGTACCAGTTTAGGTATGTATCTACTAAACAGATAAAAGAACAACATTAAGAAAAAAAAATCTGAATTTTGATAATACAGCTACTTAGTGGAAACCTACCTAATTTGCCAAGTGGGATTGCCATATTTAAATATACCATATTATTGAGGGATCTACTAAACACAGACACATTCACATACACACACATAATCACAGACACACATGGTTTTTATTCAAGTGGTCATCCTGCCTCCCTGACTGTGTCTGGGAGAACTGGAGTGGATCATTTCACTGGAGATAAATTGGGCATTCTGCGCTCTTGCTACACAGCTCCCATCTTAGCCTTGTAGTCATAACAATGCTGGGGTAATGTCATATCCTGGCAGTCTGCACACCACAGAGTGAACGTGTTTGCAGTATTTGACTCATTGGATAGATAAACCTGATGCCCCAAAGTCTTCACATACCCAGTTGTCCTTAATAGCTTTTACTGACAGCCAACCAACAAGGGTGAAGGAACATTAAATAACTGTAACCATTAAACAGACACAAGTAGCATGTTTTTTCATTATTATCTCTTAATGGTGTATGTTTACAATTTTTTTTAAAATGAAAATATTTAAAGTTAAAAAGAATGTCAGCAAACTACACTTTTACCCTGACAATAGCCTTTTTGAAAATATTTAATTAATTTATTTTTTATTCAGAACTATTTGCTTGGGCATTGCCCCAAATGTCCTTATAGATGAGTCCCACCAGTTTGCAACTTAATTAGATATATATTTTTTACTGCTGTTTTGAATATATTTATTTTGTAATATTGTAGTTAAATGTATTCTTTGGTTGTTTTTTTTTAATAACAGGAAAAAAGAATGACAAGAAAGATAAGTCAAGTATGTTAGAAATTCAATGTTTTGAATGTTATGAATGTGTTTCTTTAGGAACATTTTTTAATATTTTAATAAATGTTTAATATTTTGTGTATATTTTTGTATCTTTATGCAATGCTCAAAACAGTTTTGGTGACAGTGCAACATTAATGATAATGCTTTTACTGTTCTTTTGAATGTTTGATATCTTTTGTAACCAATTGTGAAATATGTTTTAATAACAGGTGAAGAACACGACAAAGATGAATCAGGTATATTAGACATGTCTGATTGGTAAAATGTTGACTATAATGAAACAGTTTTTATTTGCCTTACTAATAATACTGTCTGCAATATGCTACATAAGTGTGGAATGTAGAGTGTTATAGCAACAGAGTTCTCCAAGAACTACAGAAGCAACCTGGTGCCACTGTACCACACACCTTGTAGCCTGAGCTAAGGAGTTATCTACTAGACGGGTGAAATACAAAAATTAACATAACACCTTTTTTTTTTTACTTTTGATATTTCATTTATTTAGTAGATAACTATCCAATGTTGAATCCTCGTGAGGGATTGCCATATTAAGGATACCAAATAAAGGAACTATGTATGAAACAGAATCCTCCTAATTTTGTATCCTTGAATCTGACATAAGGTACCAGTTTAGGTATGTATCTACTAAACAGATAAAAGAACAACATTAAGAAAAAAATTATCTGAATTTTGACAATTCCGCTACTCAGTGAATACCTTCCTAATTTGCCAAGTGGGATTGCCATATTTAAATATACCATATTATTGAAGGATCTACTAAACACAGACACATTTACATACACACACATATAATCACAGACACACATGGTTTTTATTCAAGTGGTCATCCTGCCTCCCTGCCTGTGTCTGGGAGAACTGGAGTGGATCATTTCACTGGAGATAAATTGGGCATTCTGCGCTCTTGCTACACAGCTCCCATCTTAGCCTTGTAGTCATAACAAACAATGCTGGGGTAATGTCATATCCTGGCGGTCTGCACACCACAGAGTGAACGTGTTTGCAGTATTTGACTCATTGGATAGATAAACCTGATGCCCCAATGTCTTCACATACCCAGTTGTCCTTAATAGCTTTTACTGACAGAAAACCAACAAGGGGGGAAGGAACATTAAATAACTGTAACCATTAAACAGACACAAGTAGCATGTTTTTTCATTATTATCTCTTAATGGTGTATGTTTAGAATTTTTTTTTAAATGAAAATATTTAAAGTTAAAAAGAATGTCAGCAAATTACACTTTTACCCTGACAATAGCCTTTTTGAAAATATTTAATTACTTTCTTTTTTATTCAGAACTATTTGCTTGGGCATTGCCCCAAATTTCCTTATAGATGAGTCCCACCAGTTTGCAACTTAATTAGATATATATTTTTACTGCTGTTTTGAATATATTTATTTTGTAATATTGTAGTTAAATGTATTCTTTGGTTGTTTTTTTTTAATAACAGGAAAAAAGAATGACAAGAAAGATAAGTCAAGTATGTTAGAAATTCAATGTTTTGAATATTATGAATGTGTTTCTTTATGAAAATTTTTTTTTTTATCAATCTTTTTTTTTATTGAGACATTTATGAAATGGGGTACAAAATGAGGACAAGGGAGTGTACGTTTTCCATACAATTTGGGGTCTAATGTTACAATATAGCTTTTCTAGCGCGTTACATCCTCATTTTATGTTAGATGCGCATATCGCTACAACACAAGCCATGTTTCAAGAAATGGTATAAGGGTTAGTCTGTGTTTGCTCCAACAGTAGTTTACATGCGTACAGTATATCTGAGTAGGTATGCTATTCAGAAACAATGCAGGTACAATAATAGTACATCTAGGCATGGCATGGTTATCCCATCACAATACAGGTTTGGTGAACATGAGGCTGCTATAGGGTAACAGCTGTCCAATTTACGTGTACATGATAAGCTTGACTGTTGAATGTTGCTGTAAGCAAGTAGTCTGACTACGCACGTCTAAGGTCTCATATAATAGGTTGCAGGTGTGCCGTCTAGTAGTCGGACTTGTTGTGAACATACTGAGATAATTAAGCAGTGTATTGAGCATCGATATGTCATGTTAGGTGCTTATCGGATAATCGTACGGGGTCTTGGTAAGTTTAACTATGGGGGGATTGGGAGGTACCGCTCGGGATGTAGGTCTCAATTGTCGGCGCTATCAGTGGGCGTTATTAGATGCACTGTCTCCAGTCTGTCTGGCTTCAATATCTGTAAGACTTGAGATCCCTATCTGGTGACCTGTAAGGTGTAGGGTAAGTACCTATGTCGATTTCAAGGGTCCGTCCTCTGTCAGCCACTTGTGTGGTCCAGGGGCCTTTATGCCTCCCAGTATGCGCCCATGGACATCCCATAGTTCCATGTTTCCTCTTGTATTGTCAGGAATTAGCTACCAACTAGACTGGCCGATCCTAGGCGCCTGACCTAGGGTCGGGGCGTTTCTAAGGGGGGGAGAGGGGGGAGGGAAGGGGGTGAGAGGTCACAGTCGCCATAGGGAACGCGGCTCCCCCACAACCCACTCCGGTATCCAGCCGCACGCCTCCTCGGGGTCCGGAGAAGGTCCCTCACAGTTCTGTCACCCGGTGCGGCCCAAGTTCCGGTTCCGCGTCGGTCGCTGGTGCAGGTGGTAGGGTCGGTCTACCCGATATGTGTAGTATCCACGGTGTCCATATCTGCATGTATTTTTCTGTAGTGCCACGTAATGCGGCGGTTAGTTGTTCCATGCCGTGTATTTCCTCCACCTTGTCCATCCAGTGTTGCAGGGTGGGTACCTGTGAGGTGCGCCATCGCGTTGGGATGAGTATTTTAGCTGCATTCAGAAGGTGTTTGACTAAAGTCTTTTTATATTTTGAGATAGGTGTCGTTGTAGGTATTCCGCTATACGTGTGTCCCTAGGGCGGCCAGCCTCTGTGGCGTCGTCTGCAGGTAAGTTACACAAGTTGCTATAGAACCCTCGAAAGGCACCTAGGATTTCGTCCGGGAGTTGAGTGGTCTTTTGGTCTTTGTTTGTGATCTTTGTAATCTGGCACATCCTGCGTCTCTTCTGCAGGGTCCGGGCGAGTAGACGGCCACATTTGCCCGAGTAGTCGTAAAAGAAACGTTGTGATTTGCGGATCGTGTATTGGAGTTTGCGGTGGAGTATGTCTCTCAGTTCCCGCCTAGCGTTTAGGAGGGATTTGTAGTCATTGTCCGCCTGGGAAGTTTTGTGTGAGGCTTCCAGTGCCGCAATCCACGCGGTTAGGTCGGCCACATGCTGGCGCTGCTGCTTCTGTCTATGGGTGCACAGTTTAATAAGATGTCCCCGAATTACACATTTGTGCGCTTCCCACACCGTTAGGGCTGGGACTTCTGTTGATTCGTTCTCTTCAAAGTACGTTGCCAGGACCGTCCGGAGTTCCGCGACCACTAGTGTGTCATTAAGGATCGACTCATTCATCCGCCACTGGCGGTCCCTCGGTCTGAATAGGGGGGATTTGAATTTCCCCAGTATTGGAGAATGGTCGGACCCGACCATTGGTAGTATCTCCGCTGAGGTCAGCATAGGCAGGAACTCCTGGGATACAAGTATGTAATCCAACCTACTGTATGATTTATGTACCGCGGAATAGTAGGTGAAATCTCTTTCCCCGGGGTGCATTGCTCTCCAGCTGTCGATAAGGCCGGATCTCCGTAGTGCCTGTCGGATGGTTTGTAGATCCTGGCGTGTGAGGGAGCTTGTGCCTCTGGAAGTGTCACATCGCGGTTCCAAGGCCACGTTCAGGTCTCCCGCCACCACCAGGAATCCTTCTCGGAATCTCTCGATCTTCTGTAGTGTCTGTCGGACAAATCTGCCCTGTCGGGCGTTTGGGGCATAGATGCTTGCAAAGGTATACATGCATCCGGCAATCGTGCCCTTGACAAACAAGTAGCGTCCCATATCATCGGCTAGTGTTGCTGTGCAGTCAAAGGGGATCGTATTAGCGAACAGAATTGCCACCCCAGCTTTCTTGGCCATCTGATGGTTTGCGAAAAACCCTATTGGGTATCGTGCGTCCCGTAGTGCAGGGCTAGTCGTCCCCTTGAAATGAGTTTCCTGCAGGAAAGCGATCAACACTTTCTCGGCCCATAGGGCGCGCAGCAGGTGAGATCTCTGCTCGGGCACATTCAGACCCCGGGTATTACACGACCAGACATGGAGAGGTGCAGGTGTGAACCCCGCCCGGGGGGGAGTCAGGGAGAAGGATAGGGGTTATGGGGTATGTCAGGCCTAGTATGGGCCTGTATGACTCAGCACCTGTGGCGGGGGAGCCGCACTTAGCGCCCTCGGGGAGCGTCTCGCACCCCCCCGCCAACCTTCGTGTGGCGCCTGTCTATGGGGGAACTGGTCCTGCAGAGCACAGGTGCAGGCTATCTTCCTTTTACACTGAAAAAGGGGGAATCACACTAGCAACAAGAACTGTCCCTTATTCAAGGGTAATTAAATGAACTTTAAATGTGTACCTACTACCTTCCGTCCCCCTGGCCTAGGGTGTCTTGGCTTTACGGGAGGCATAAGGTTCCGGGAGAGCAGGTATGATCATGCTTGGGAGCGTCATGTGGGCGGCAGCGGTCTACGTGGGCCATGGCCTCGTCCATCCTGGGGGGGCCTATAGGACCTGCGGGGACGGGTCTGCTTGTGGGGGGGCAGGCGGGTTAGGGGTTCAACTTGCCTCGTGAGCACTGTCAGTGGGGGGTCGGGGTTTGCTTCCCTGTCTCAGCAGCCTTACGGAGTGTCGCTGTCAGTGTGGTGAGAGGGTATGCGTCTCCATGGTCACACGGCAGTGGGGGTCTAGGGTGATTAGCATCAGGCATCGTGGTCGGGCATCTCTGTGGCAGGTGTCTCAACTATGTGTCTGCGTCTATTGTGGTTCCTCGGGCCCCTAGTCTGGTGCGTCGTCCCTTAGGGCCTCTGCCATCAGTTGTCTGGGAGGGTCCGACAGGTCAGGGTTGCCGGTTAGAGCTGTCGGTGTCTCCCAGCGGTGCTTACCGGTCTTAAGTCTGAGGCCCGGTTACCTCCCCCCTACATACACCCTTGCACAGTAGATGATAGGAGATGTCCGATTAGCAGGTCCCCATAGCGTATTTCCAGCAAGTGCATATGCGTCAGGGGCTGGACTCTCAGACCTCAGCGCAGTTGTCCCTGGGACCTGTGTCTGGCACCACGGCCGTCTCCCAAACATGGGAGGTTCCCTGCAGGCCCAAGCCCATCTTCTGCCTGTGCCAGCATAGCGTATCCAGGGCCATGATGGGTTATCGTATGCAACACCGTGTTCCTCAATAATACCCAGCATCCCCCCTCCCAAGCCTGCCATCTCAGGGTCGTGTGCTTTTAGTCCTTCACCTTCCGCTCACAGCGACTGGCGATGGCTGTCCAGGATAGTGCCCCACCCAACACCCTGTTGCCAGATACTAGGTGGCCCAATAGATCCCATAAGAATGTGGCTGCTGGCCCCCCTTGTCAAACCCCCTCCCCAAGTGTCCACGTCCCTCCCGCTGTGTCGTTGTTCCCTTTGTCCCATAGTGTATGTATGTCCCCAGGAGTGAACTAGACTCACCATGTCCCGCTGTGCTTGACCGCCTTTCAGGGATTACTCCTCTGGGCCTTCTGGGCCCCCTCGCCGGCTTGGTACGGCGTTGTTGCCTGGGGCCGGCGCCATTGGGTGTATCGGTGCCAGAGGATCTCTCCGCACTGTGACAGCTTCGTCCAGGATCCAATTTCTGATTCTGACGGAGGGTAGGCCCAGCGTCCGCAGCATGCGGGGGATATCTTCTGGCCAGCGGGCCGTAAGCCACGAGTTACTGTGTTTCACCTGGAGACTGAATGGGAAGCCCCACCTGTACGGTATGCGTTTGTCGCGGAGGGTTCCAGTCACCGGTCTCAGGGCCCTTCTGGCATCGAGAGTGAGGCTGGAGAGATCTTGATAGAGAGCAACTTCAGCGCCCCGGAATCTTATTGGGGACTGCACTCTCGCGGCGGCCATTATTTGATCTTTCACACCATGTGATGCGATGTGGCATATCGCGTCTATAGGGCTGCCATCTTGTCTCATCGGGCCCAGTGCTCTGTGTGCCCTTTCTATATGGAAAGTGTCAGGGGCCTGGTCCCCCAACAGTTGTTGAAACAGAGCGCTCAGGGACGCCTGGAGCTGGTCTGAGTCCGACTCCGGTAGGCCTGCTAAGATTCTCCAGGTCCTCTCCAGGTCCTCTATTTGCCTGCGCAGCGTGAGGAGCATGTTACCTTGTCTGGTAACCGCCACCTCTGTCGCTCTATGTTGCTCCTGGCAGCCCTCGGCAGTAGTTTCCACTTCTTCCACCCGGTTTTCAAGCGCTGTGATGTCGGAGCGCATGTCAGCTAGCTCCCCCCGCAGAGCTGTGCGGATCTCCTGAACCAAGGAGCCAGTGTCAGCCTTGGTGAGCATCCTGGCTGAGATATGGGCCAGTTCTGCCCTGATCTGGGCCAGCTCACTAACCTGGGCATCTCCTGAGTGGGATTCTCCCGCGTTCTCGGAGCTCGGGGAGACGGGCGCCATCTTGCGCTCACTTTGCGGCCCTCGCATGTTGGGCGTTGTAGCAACAAAGCCGTGCATCGGTCCCGTGTGTCGCCTGGGTGAGTCAGCTCCCGATGCTTCAGCAGCTAACTGCCACTTTCGGACCATTATCTCCACTCTGAAAAAGGCCGATTTTCGCGTGTTAGGCGGCCAGGGGTGCGGAGCTCCTTCACCTTGCGTCCTGCACCATGCTCGGTCAGGCCACGCCCACCAACATTTTTTAATATTTTAATAAATGTTTAATATTATGTGTATATTTTTGTATCTTTATGAAATGCTCAAAACTGTTTTGGTGACAGTGCAACATTAATGAAAATGCTTTTACTGTTTCACTGGAGATAAATTGGGCATTCTGCGCTCTTGCTACACAGCTCCCATCTTAGCCTTGTAGTCATAACAAACAATGCTGGGGTAATGTCATATCCTGGTAGTCTGCACACCACAGAGTGAACGTGTTTGCAGTATTTGACTCATTGGATAGATAAACCTGATGCCCCAATGTCTTCACATACCCAGTTGTCCTTAATAGCTTTTACTGACAGCCAACCAACAAGGGTGAAGGAATGACTGTAACCATTAAACAGACACAAGTAGCATGTTTTTTCATTATTATCTCTTAATGGTGTATGTTTAGAATTTTTTTTTTTAAATGAAAATATTTAAAGTTAAAAAGAATGTCAGCAAACTACACTTTTACCCTGACAATAGCCTTTTTGAAAATATTTCATTACTTTCTTTTTTATTCAGAACTATTTGCTTGGGCATTGCCCCAAATGTCCGTATAGATGAGTCCCACCAGTTTGCAACTTAATTAGATATATTTTTTACTGCTGTTTTGAATATATTTATTTTGTAATATTGTAGTTAAATGTATTCTTTGGTTGTTTTTTTTTTAATAACAGGAAAAAAGAATGACAAGAAAGATAAGTCAAGTATGTTAGAAATTCAATGTTTTGAATATTATGAATGTGTTTCTTTATGAACATTTTTTACATTTTAATAAATGTTTAATATTATGTGTATATTTTTGTATCTTTATGAAATGCTAAAAACTGTTTTGGTGACAGTGCAACATTAATGATAATGCTTTTACTGTTGTTTTGAATGTTTGATATCTTTTGTAACCAATTGTGAAATATGTTTTAATAACAGGTGAAGAACACGACAAAGATGAATCAGGTATATTAGACATGTCATATTGGTAAAATGTTGACTATAATGAAACAGTTTTTATTTGCCTTACTAGTAATACTGTCTGCAAATGCTACATAAGTGTGGAATGTGGAGTATTATAGCAACAGAGTTCTCCAAGAACTACAGAAGCAACCTAGTGCCACTGTACCACACACCTTGTAGCCTGAGCTAAGGAGTTATCTACTAGACGGGTGAAATACAAAAATTAACAAAACACCTTTTTTTTTTTTTTACTTTTGATATTTCATTTATTTAGTAGATAACTATCCAATGTTGAATCCTCATGAGGGATTGCCATATTAAGGATACCAAATAAAGGAACTATGTATGAAACAGAATCCTCCTTAATTTTGTATCCTTGAATCTGACATAAGGTACCAGTTTAGGTATGTATCTACTAAACAGATAAAAGACCAACATTAAGAAAAAAAAATCTGAATTTTGACAATTCCGCTACTCAGTGGATACCTTCCTAATTTGCCAAGTGGGATTGCCATATTTAAATATACCATATTATTGAGGGATCTACTAAACACAGACACATTCACATACACACACATAATCACAGACACACAAGGTTTTTATTCAAGTGGTCATCCTGCCTACCTGCCTGTGTCTGGGAGAACTGGAGTGGATCATTTCACTGGAGATAAATTGGGCATTCTGCGCTCTTGCTACACAGCTCCCATCTTAGCCTTGTAGTCATAACAATGCTGGGGTAATGTCATATCCTGGCGGTCTGCACACCACAGAGTGAACGTGTTTGCAGTATTTGACTCATTGGATAAATAAACCTGATGCCCCAATGTCTTCACATGCCCAGGTGTCCTTAATAGCTTTTACTGACAGCCAACCAACAAGGGTGAAGGAACATTAAATAACTGTAACCATTAAACAGACACAAGTAGCATGTTTTTTCATTATTATCTCTTAATGGTGTATGTTTAGAATTTTTTTTTTAAATGAAAATATTTAAAGTTAAAAAGAATGTCACCAAACTACACTTTTACCCTGACAATAGCCTTTTTGAAAATATTTCATTACTTTCTTTTTTATTCAAAACTATTTGCTTGGGCATTGCCCCAAATGTCCTTATAGATGAGTCCTACCAGTTTGCAACTTAATTAGATATATTTTTTTACTGCTGTTTTGAATATATTTATTTTGTAATATTGTAGTTAAATGTATTCTTTGGTTTTTTTTTTTTTAATAACAGGAAAAAAGAATGACAAGAAAGATAAGTCAAGTATGTTAGAAATTCAATGTTTTGAATATTATGAATGTGTTTCTTTATGAACATTTTTTAACATTTTAATAAATGTTTAATATTATGTGTATATTTTTGTATCTTTATGAAATGCTCAAAACTGTTTTGGTGACAGTGCAACATTAATGATAATGCTTTTACTGTTGTTTTGAATGTTTGATATCTTTTTTAACCAATTGTGAAATATGTTTTAATAACAGGTGAAGAACACGACAAAGATGAATCAGGTATAATAGACATGTCATATTGGTAAAATGTTGACTATAATGAAACAGTTTTTATTTGCCTTACTAGTAATACTGTCTGCAATATGCTACATAAGTGTGGAATGTGTAGTGTTATAGCAACAGAGTTCTCCAAGAACTACAGAAGCAACCTAGTGCCACTGTACCACACACCTTGTAGCCTGAGCTAAGGAGTTATCTACTAGACGGGTGAAATACAAAAATTAACAAAACACCTTTTTTTTTTTTTTACTTTTGATATTTCATTTATTTAGTAGATAACTATCCAATGTTGAATCCTCATGAGGGATTGCCATATTAAGGATACCAAATAAAGGAACTATGTATGAAACAGAATCCTCCTTAATTTTGTATCCTTGAATCTGACATAAGGTACCAGTTTAGGTATGTATCTACTAAACAGATAAAAGACCAACATTAAGAAAAAAAAATCTGAATTTTGACAATTCCGCTACTCAGTGGATACCTTCCTAATTTGCCAAGTGGGATTGCCATATTTAAATATACCATATTATTGAGGGATCTACTAAACACAGACACATTTACATACACACACATATAATCACAGACACACATGGTTTTTATTCAAGTGGTCATCCTGCCTCCCTGTCTGTGTCTGGGAGAACTGGAGTGGATCATTTCACTGGAGATAAATTGGGCATTCTGCGCTCTTGCTACACAGCTCCCATCTTAGCCTTGTAGTCATAACAATGCTGGGGTAATGTCATATCCTGGCGGTCTGCACACCACAGAGTGAACGTGTTTGCAGTATTTGACTCATTGGATAAATAAACCTGATGCCCCAATGTCTTCACATGCCCAGTTGTCCTTAATAGCTTTTACTGACAGCCAACCAACAACGGTGAAGGAACATTAAATAACTGTAACCATTAAACAGACACAAGTAGCATGTTTTTTCATTATTATCTCTTAATGGTGTATGTTTAGAATTTTTTTTTTAAATGAAAATATTTAAAGTTAAAAAGAATGTCAGCAAACTACACTTTTACCCTGACAATAGCCTTTTTGAAAATATTTAATTAATTTATTTTTTATTCAGAGCTATTTGCTTGGGCATTGCCCCAAATGTCCTTATAGATGAGTCCCACCAGTTTGCAACTTAATTAGATATATATTTTTTACTGCTGTTTTGAATATATTTATTTTGTAATATTGTAGTTAAATGTATTCTTTGGTTGTTTTTTTCTAATAACAGGAAAAAAGAATGACAAGAAAGATAAGTCAAGTATGTTAGAAATTCAATGTTTTGAATGTTATGAATGTGTTTCTTTATGAACATGTTTTAATATTTTAATAAATGTTTAATATTATGTGTATATTTTTGTATCTTTATGAAATGCTCAAAACAGTTTTGGTGACAGTGCAACTTTAATGATAATGCTTTTACTGTTGTTTTGAATGTTTGATATCTTTTGTAATTAATTGTGAAATATGTTTTAATAACAGGTGAAGAACGCAACGAGGATAAATTAGGTATATTAGATATGACATATTGGTAAAATGTTGACTATAATGAAACAGTTTTTATTTGCCTTACTAGTAATACTGTCTGCAATATGCCACATAAGTGTGGAATGTAGAGTGTTATAGCAACAGAGTTCTCCAAGAACTACAGAAGCAACCTGGTGCCACTGTACCACACACCTTGTAGCCTGAGCTAAGGAGTTATCTACTAGACGTGTGAAATACAAAAATTAACAAAACACCGTTTTTTTTTTACTTTTGATATTTCATTTATTTAGTAGATAACTATCCAATGTTGAATCCTCATGAGGGATTGCCATATTAAGGATACCAAATAATGGAACTATGTATGAAACAGAATCCTCCTTAACTTTGTATCCTTGAATCTGACATAAGGTAACAGTTTAGGTATGTATCTACTAAACAGATAAAAGAACAACATTAAGAAAAAAAAATCTGAATTTTGACAATTCCGCTACTCAGTGGATACCTTCCTAATTTGCCAAGTGGGATTGCCATATTTAAAGATACCATATTATTGAGGGATCTACTAAACACAGACACATTTACATACACACACATATAATCACAGACACACATGGTTTTATTCAAGTGGTCATGCCTCCCTGCCTGTGTCTGGGAGAACTGGAGTCTATAATTTCACTGGAGATAAATTGGGCATTCTGCGCTCTTGCTACACAGCTCCCATCTTAGCCTTGTAGTCATAACAATGCTGGGGTAATGTCATATCCTGGCGGTCTGCAAACCACAGAGTGAACGTGTTTGCAGTATTTGACTCATTGGATAGATAAACCTGATGCCCCAATGTCTTCACATGCCCAGTTGTCCTTAATAGCTTTTACTGACAGCCAACCAACAAGGGTGAAGGAACATTAAATAACTGTAACCATTAAACAGACACAAGTAGCATGTTTTTTCATTATTATCTCTTAATGGTGTATGTTTAGAATTTTTTTTGTAAATGAAAATATTTAAAGTTAAAAAGAATGTCAGCAAACTACACTTTTAGCCTGACAATAGCCTTTTTGAAAATATTTCATTAATTTATTTTTAATTCAGAACTATTTGCTTGGGCATTTCCCCAAATGTCATTATAGATGAGTCCCACCAGTTTGCAACTTAATAATATATTTTTTTTTACTGCTGTTTTGAATATATTTATATTGTAATATTGTAGTTAAATGTATTCTTTTTTTTTTTTTAATAACAGGAGAAAAGAATGACAAGAAAGATAAGTCAAGTATGTTAGAATGTCAATGTTTTGAATGTTATGAATGTGTTTCTTTAGGAACATTTTTTAATATTTGAATAAATGTTTAATATTATGTGTATTTTTTTGTATCTTTATAAAATGCTCAAAACAGTTTTGGTGACAGTGCAACTTTAATGATAATGCTTTTACTGTTGTTTTGAATGTTTGATATCTTTTGTAACCAATTGTGAAATATGTTTTAATAACAGGTGAAGAACACGACGAGGATCAATTAGGTATATTACATATGACATATTGGTAAAATGTTGACTATAATGAAACAGTTTTTATTTGCCTTACTAGTAATACTGTCTGCAATATGCTACATAAGTGTGGAATGTAGAGTGTTATAGCAACAAAGTTCTCCAAGAACTACAGAAGCAACCTGGTGCCACTGTACCACACACCTTGTAGCCTGAGCCAAGGAGTTATCTACTAGACGGGTGAAATACAAAAATTAACAAAACACCTTTTTTGTTTTTTACTTTTGATATTTCATTTATTTAGTAGATAACTATCCAATGTTGAATCCTCATGAGGGATTGCCATATTAAGGATACCAAATAAAGGAACTATGTATGAAACAGAATCCTCCTTAATTTTGTATCCTTGAATCTGACATAAGGTAACAGTTTAGGTATGTATCTACTAAACAGATAAAAGACCAACATTAAGAAAAAAAAATCTGAATTTTGACAATTCCGCTACTCAGTGGATACCTTCCTAATTTGCCAAGTGGGATTGCCATATTTAAATTTACCATATTATTGAGGGATCTACTAAACACAGACACATTTACATACACACACATATAATCACAGACACACATGGTTTTTATTCAAGTGGTCATCCTGCCTCCCTGCCTGTGTCTGGGAGAACTGGAGTCTATAATTTCACTGGAGATAAATTGGGCATTCTGCGCTCTTGCTGATTTTTCAATGCTTTCCTATGGGGAGACGTAATGCGCATGCGCGGAATTTCCGCGCATGCGCATTAGGTCTCCTCGGCCGGTGAGCGAGATTAGTCTCGCCCACCGGCCGATGTAATCACTAGGAGGAGCGTCGCGGAGGCGGAGACAGCGGCGAGGGACATCACCGCTGTCCCAGGTAAGTCACTGAAGGGGTTTTCACCCCTTCAGTAACCGGGGATTGGTGGGTGGGAGGGAGAGGGACCCTCCAGTGCCAGAAAAACGGATCGTTTTTCTGGCACTGGAGTTTCCCTTTAATTTTGTATCCTTGAATCTGACATAAGGTAACAGTTTAGGTATGTATCTACTAAACAGATAAAAGACCAACATTAAGAAAAAAAATCTGAATTTTGACAATTCCGCTACTCAGTGGATACCTTCCTAATTTGCCAAGTGGGATTGCCATATTTAAATATACCATATTATTGAGGGATCTACTAAACACAGACACATTTACATACACACACATATAATCACAGACACACATGGTTTTATTCAAGTGGTCATGCCTCCCTGCCTGTGTCTGGGAGAACTGGAGTCTATAATTTCACTGGAGATAAATTGGGCATTCTGCGCTCTTGCTACACAGCTCCCATCTTAGCCTTGTAGTCATAACAATGCTGGGGTAATGTCATATCCTGGCGGTCTGCACACCACAGAGTGAACGTGTTTGCAGTATTTGACTCATTGGATAAATAAACCTGATGCCCCAATGTCTTCACATGCCCAGTTGTCCTTAATAGCTTTTACTGACAGCCAACCAACAAGGGTGAAGGAACATTAAATAACTGTAACCATTAAACAGACACAAGTAGCATGTTTTTTCATTATTATCTCTTAATGGTGTATGTTTAGAATTTGTTTGTAAATGAAAATATTTAAAGTTAAAAAGAATGTCAGCAAACTACACTTTTAGCCTGACAATAGCCTTTTTGAAAATATTTCATTAATTTATTTTTAATTCAGAACAATTTGCTTGGGCATTTCCCCAAATGTCATTATAGATGAGTCCCACCAGTTTGCAACTTAATAATATATATTTTTTTACTGCTGTTTTGAATATATTTATTTTGTAATATTTTTTTTTTTATATAAATCTTTATTAGACAAACATTTTTTTCATTTTTTTGACATACAACAAATATGCAGGAATTAATACTTAGCAGCATATATGCACATCTATCACATAAATACATAGATCTTTTATATTTAACATGCATAACGCGTATTCACAAATAGTAGTCACGTATTCACTTATAATCCGGCATATCAATACTAACATACATAAAAAAAAAAAACAACAATAGGACACAAAAAAAAAAAAAAAAAGAAAAAAGGAAAAAAAATCCACCAACTCAGAGCGCATAGTCAAAATATGTTCTCTTCCACCTGTACTGGGGTTATTGACTTCTATTTTCAGTTTAAGAGATCTTTCTCTATTTATACAGATGTCGATATGTCTCGTATGACTTAAATTGGGAGATAACCATCTATGGGGTAGTTATCCAAATAGTAAGCTGTATTTATCTAACCATTCACAATACCAATTGTTTTTCCTAGAAGTGAAAGTCGAATTTTTGATCATCTCATGTTCCATTGATATTTGGTATCTTACTTGTTCTATCAGTAGTCGTTTATTAAACGACTTAGATATTTTCCAATTTCTCGCAATAATAATTTTAGCAGCCACTAAACAATGAATGGCAAAACAGATCTCTTTTTGAGAATCAAAAGGCAAATTCAGATGTAAAAGAGCCGAAGCAGCATTCTCCGGAATTCTATCTACGGTCATAGCTGAAAAAATATTAAAGGCCCAAGACCAAAGAGCTTTAACAACTGGACATGACCACCAAATATGTATGTAGGTGCCTAAATGGCTTCCACATCTCCAACAAATTGGCTCGGCAGAGTGAAACATTTTGGCTAATCTAACAGGAGTATAATACCATCTGTAGAGAACTTTGAAGTGGCATTCTGACAGATTCAAACAATGGATATGTTTATTTACCCGAGTTAAAGAGGAGTTCCAGTCATCTAACGAAATTTGCAATTTCAAGTCTAATTCCCACGTCTTGATCAATCTATGAGGCGACTCCTTAAGGGGTTCCAACATTGATGAGGCAACAGACATGCTCTTTTTAATAGATTGAGACTTAAACATGACTTCCAAATTTTTAGCAAAAATAGAAGTCGATTTGAGCACGTTTTTGTGTATGAAGTTTTTTATCCGCAAATAAGTGAAAATTTCTCTAGATGGAATATGAAAAATATCAATTAAGGTCTGAAATGACAAAATATTATCGCCTTGCATAATTTGTAATAACTTAATTTTATCTGCATTAGCCCAGTTCTTTAGAGAAAAATCTTTTATAAGGATTTGCAGTATATCTAGTGTACATGTCTTGGGTATCTTATTAATTAGGCCTAATTTTTTCTTAATTGTTATCCACTCTTCCAAAATTTGAAATAATATTGTGGAGTTCTTAAACGTGTTAATTAAAGAATTGTTTGTGACTGTCCACATCAAAAATTGCAATGTGTCTGTTTGCACCATTTCAGACTCTAAAATATACCATGGTTCAGGGACCTGCACTGGGTCCTGAAGGAGATAGATATGTCTAATAATATTTGCATAATAACTGTAGGTAATACTAGGGTAATTTAATCCACCATTGGACAGTTTTTTAGTTAAGATCTTTTGAGCAATTCTGGGTTTTTTATTATTCCAGATAAAATTGTTGAAGCTGGATTGGATCATAGCCAACCAAGACCCCGGGACTTTGAGTGGCATCATAGAGAACATATATAGCCATTTAGGCAAAATATATGAATTAATAATATTTATTTTACCTTGCCAGGAGGTTTCTAAATTTTTCCATCTTTTAAGTTTGAGATTCATATTTCTCATGAAAAACATTGTATTCCTCTCCATTATGTCTGTCACATTGGCAGTTATAAATAGTCCCAGATAGTTTAATTCTGAGTCTGTCCATATAAATTTATAGGAGTGGGTTAAGGTATTTACCAGATCATTGTTCAAATTCAAAAACATTACTGTGGTTTTAGTTATATTTAATTTAAAGTTCGAAGTATTGGAGTACCTTTTAATTTCAATCATTAGCGCTTTTAAAGAGGACCCTGGAGATGTAAGAGTAAGTAACGCATCATCCGCGTATAGTGATATCTTGATATCCATCATGTTCGTTTGGACACCTTGGATTAGGGGATTATTCCTAATATTGATTGCCAAAGGCTCAATAGACAATATATACAGCAGGGGGGAAAGAGGACAACCTTGTCGTGTACCATTTTTGAGTGCAAACCACCCTGCTGTAATGTTTGGACCCACCGTTCTAGCAGTGGGGGAGGAATATAGGGCCATAATGGCGTCATGTATCCAGCCAGTGAACCCAAAAGCAATAAGAAGTTCGCTGAGGTAGCCCCACCCGACCCTGTCGAAAGCTTTTTCAGCATCTAATGACAGGACCAGGAAGGGCTTCTTATTTCTATTAGCCCAGTCCAAAGTATCAATTATTCTCCTAATATTGTTGGACGCTTGCCTACCCGGCACAAACCCTATCTGATCTGGATGGATCAGCGTCGCGACAATAGTCTTGATTCTATCAGCGATAATGGCCGCATAGATCTTCATGTCCACATTAATTAAGGCTATAGGTCTATAGTTACTAGGATTATGTCTGGGTTTATCAGGTTTCAGTATCGGAATAATATTGGCCTGTAGTAATTCAGTTGGAAAAGATTTATTTAAAGCTATTTGATTAAACATATCTGTTAAAGGATTAATTAATAGGGACTGCATTTGTTTATAATATATATTCGTGAAGCCGTCAGGGCCCGGAGTTTTGTTAGTAGGAAGTCTATTAATTTGAAATTTGACTTCATCAACCGAGATGATCCTATTTAAGATTAGTAGATCCTGAGGTGTAACTTTTGGGATCTGGATATCGGCTAGATAGTTTTGAATAGCTTTTAGGTTAGGCGACAGTTTAAGATTATACAGATCTTCATAAAATTGATTGAATCTGTCCCCTATTGCCGCAGGTGTCGAATAGATCTTTTGGCCATCAATCAATTGTTCCACCCTGTTTTTTGCATAATGATTTAGAAGTCTTTTAGATAAGTTCTTATTGGCTCTATTACCAGTATAGTAATTTTTTAGTCTTAGTTTATGGATATTTAATTGAATTTTTTGTTCCACTTTGAAATTAATTTGTTTTTGTAACGCATTTAACTTAGTTTTTGTTTCTGCAGATGGGTTTTGTTTATTTAATTTAGATAGATTATAAAACTCAATATACAAATCTGTTAGGGGCTTCCCATTTGTAGACCTCATTATATGTGCTAATTTAATTAAGTAGCCACGCATAACTGATTTGTGTGTACACCAATTGTTTGTCGGCGAAGTATCGGAGGGACTATTTTCTAACCAAAAATTTTTTAATAATTGGGTTATTTCTTCCTTATTCTTCGGGTCATTTATGAGAGCGTCATTCAGTCTCCAAGTATTATACGCCCTTGGAGATTTATTACCAAAGTCTACTAAAATAAGGCTATGGTCGGACCATAGACTCTCTTTGATTTCAATTGAGTTGCATAAGGGTATCGCTTTAGCCTCTAATAAACAAAAATCAATACGAGCGTATGAACCATGCACGCACGATTGATGGGAATAGTCTTTATCAGTTGGATGTAATAATCTCCATATGTCGTGAAGGTTATATTGTTTACAGATATTATTTAGTTTCTTAGATTGTTTGACAGTTCTTTTATCATTTGTAGTAGCAGAGATATAAGTCTTATCCATTTTGGGGTCTCCCACACAATTAAAATCGCCCGCTATAATTAAATACCCCTTAGATACTTTGTCCACTCTATCCATTATTGATGAGAATTTTGTCATTGGGTCGACATTCGGTAAATAAACATTTACTAAGGTATAGGTCTTTTTATCCATTGCGCATACAATAATTATATATCTGGCTTCTGGGTCTAATTCAATATATTCGATTACCAATTCAATATTTCTATTAAAGACGACTGCAACTCCTCTTTTTTTCTTGTCTTTTAAAGAAGCATGGACAATATTGGTAAATTTATCCCCACCCCATCTTTGTTTAAGATCTTGTAACCAATGAGTTTCCTGTAAGAATGCCACTTGAATGTTATGTTCACTAAGGGTATCGTATAATCTACTCCTTTTTTTGTTCGTGTTTAAACCTTGAACATTTAAAGATAATAATTTTAACATCTGTGACTACAGAAAATTAGTCGGGTATATTTATATTTAAACCCCCAGTCACCCCAGATAGGAGTACTATTATCCTTTTTTGCCATACATTTGTCAATGAATTCATATGCTCTGAGCGCGGAAAAACACACAAAAACATAAAAAGAAAAAAAACCAACCAAAAAACAAACTACAAAAAACTCTATCACATTAAAATTGGATCGGAAAAGATCCAACATGGTCATCCAGCATACAGCTAGATTAGAGAGAAGGTGGTTCTTTCTACTCTATTTTAACCGTAGATTTCCGGTAGAATTAGAAATCAACGGCAACAATGTAGTATCACTACACCAAGAGGGGCGAGCCTGCCAAAGGGCCCAGAAAAAACGCCTTGGAGGAAACCACTATACCTGATCGAAGAAAAGAGAGAGAAGAAAAAAAAAAAAAAATAGATACATAAGTTATATAATTATACATTTTTTATACATTCTTGATGCCTACATTTATCACTTACTTAGGATATTCCTTTATGAACCATTTATGTAGATTATATATTAAACATTGCTAGGAACACCTGTCTATTGGCATTATATAACCAGACCATAATTTCCCCCCAAAGAGAAAAAAAAAAAAAAAAAAAAAAAAAGAAAAAAAACCCTTGCCCTTTTTTTTTCTCTTTCTCCTCTTAAGGACATATATCGTCATATGTGCAAAATTTAAACCAGCTCCACTTTCTCAAGTTATTCTATTAATGAGACTATTGTAAAGCATCTATTTTGTTGATAATAAACAGAAAATGTCAGTTAGCCTCACGAGTCTGACAAATCATATCATCTATCGAAATATATATGCACTGTGTTTTTTTGTGTTATATCGTTATTTCGGTGTGTGTCTAAGTATACCCCTCCCTATTGGTCTACAAAAAATTGACCTACATAGAGTATGTATATGTAGTAACCACTTATGTAATATAAAACTATACAAGCAACTATTTCAAAAATTATAAATTAGTGTATGTATCCTATCCCAATTACAGAATATTATATCCCCGTGTGGAATTATATTTTATCAATGTACCTCAATGAGGTCTTTCTTATTTCTCAATACTATATCTCTGTGTTGTATTAAGTTGTATCTTTATATCCGTGTATATCAATATATTTGTGTTACTCCCGAATTTGAATCAAACCTTACTGTGAAATAGTATCGTTCTAAATTAAATTAAAATATGATACAACAATTATTTACTTACACACACATTTTTGTCAAATTGTTGTCAAATTATTTACCAATCGCCTTAGTGTTAAAACCCCATCATAGTGCTGGCTATTATTTACAGTAGCCCTTTCAATAGGAGCCCTTTCCATAAACTCCTCACAAAGTGAAAACATCTTTGCTACTTAACACTTGTAAGGTCAAAATTGGTTGCTCACCTACCAAATATAGGGGTTATTTCTGATATATTACCATTATCACAGCCAGAAACCACCGACCCATCCTTTACACCATAAATGCAAAAAAAAAAAAAAAAAAAGATTTTCTTTCCCTTTCTTTCCTTATAGTATCAGAATCTGGCCCTGGCCCCTGACTCATATATTTACAAAGTCAATTTGTTCCCTTTCAGCCAGTCCAGCAATTTAGTATTTGACTCAAATACCTCTCTTTTCCCTTCAAAAGACAGGCTTATTTTGGGCGGGTAAAGCCACCTGTATTTTATATCATGGCGTCTAAGAACTTGGATTGCTGGATTGAACATTTTCCTTTTTGTTCTCGTCTCGAAGGATAAGTCCTGGAATACTTTTACATTTTGAAAACAGCCCGAGGTTAGCTGATTCTCTCTTACGGCTTTCCAAACTTTTTCTTTATAGTCGTCTGTATTGAAACATGCAATGATATCTCGCGGAGCGTCGTTCTGAATGGATTGAGGTTTGAAAAGTCTATGGCACCTTTCTATTAAGTGATTATGTGAATTACACTCCAACCCCAGCGCAGAAAAATATTCCATCAGGGTTTGTCTTACATCTTCTGGTCTTCCCTTTTCTGCTATATTTCTAAAACGCAGGTTTTTTCGTCTAGAGCGGTCTTCGATACCGTTCAATTTAGACTCCAGGTCTGAAATCTTATGATTGGCCATTTGGCAGTCTTCTGCTAGATTTTTACAGTGAATTCCAGCTCTTTAATTTGATCCTCGAATTTGTCTATTTTTGCAGCAAGTACATTTATTTCTTGTTTAATTTCTGATTTTATTTCTGTGGCTGTTGTAGCAAGCTCCATTTTAATCTGTTGCAGATTGTCCTTTAAGGTAGAACAAAAAAAAGTAATTGTTAAAGGCTCTTTATTGGCCTCTGAGTCAAAGCATTCTAAGCTGGCATCAGTGTCGTTCATCTTCTGTTTAGAGTTTTTATGTTGGGGAGAGAAATAAGTTGATAAAGATTTGTCCTGAATTGTATCTTTTTTCTCCTTCCTCAAGGAGGATTTTGAATCGTGTGTCTTTTTAGCAGCCATAATCAAGAGTCACATAAAGTAGAGAATGAAATACAGTTGCTTAGATATTGGGTGGGCTGATTTTAACAGATATATTGCCACTTGATATATTTAAGCGTCCTGAGGATGCAACAGATCGGTAAAGAAAATATCTACATCGACTATAGTGCTCCCAGGGTGCAATTATAATGCTCTGTACTTGTATATATCAGGATTTAAACATATTGTGCGTTCAAAACAGATTATACCCCCCAAACTTGGGAAGACATTTAGCAGTAAGTTATAGCCTCTTTTTTTTCTTTATCCTTCTAATTGTTCAGACTGTAGCATACTGTGATAGAAAAAGACATTGTTAAAGGCTTCAGGCTATTTTACCATGCGGAGGCAGGATAAGCTGCAAATATGAGTCCTCACACACCACACAGCAGATTGAGACAGCACAGCGGCTGATATGTATTACCACACTGAAGCGTCGCTGGAAATCCGACTGTCACGTATCAATTTTCAGCGTGGCTGTTCATTAAGGGCTGAGACTCGGAAGTCCGGGAATCCAGCGTGGGTAAAAAGCTGGCTGCCCCTCTACTCACTCAGGGCTGCAGAAGGTCGAGCTGCCACCAATATAATTACAAATTGCTGCAGTTCTAGGTGCCCCCTTTCAGTTTTCCAGTTTGATGGCATACGATACGGGAGAAAAAAAAACCTAGTGGTTCTCGAAGTCGTCTCCCGCCGGGCGCGCCATTACATGGCGGGCCGCCCCTCCTCCTCCGTCATCACGCCGTCAGCGCGTCAGCACGCCTCAGCACGTCCGCACGTCCGCACGCCATGACGCCTGACTAATCTATTTTGTAATATTGTAGTTAAATGTATTCTTTTTTTTTTTTTTTAAATAACAGGAGAAAAGAATGACAAGAAAGATAAGTCAAGTATGTTAGAATGTCAATGTTTTGAATGTTATGAATGTGTTTCTTTAGGAACATTTTTTAATATTTTAATAAATGTTTAATATTATGTGTATTTTTTTGTATCTTTATAAAATGCTCAAAACAGTTTTGGTGACAGTGCAACTTTAATGATAATGCTTTTACTGTTGTTTTGAATGTTTGATATCTTTTGTAACTAATTGTGAAATATGTTTTAATAACAGGTGAAGAACACGACGAGGATCAATTAGGTATATTACATATGACATATTGGTAAAATGTTGACTATAATGAAACAGTTTTTATTTTTCTTACTAGTAATACTGTCTGCAATATGCTACATAAGTGTGGAATGTAGAGTGTTATAGCAACAGAGTTCTCCAAGAACTACAGAAGCAACCTGGTGCCACTGTACCACACACCTTGTAGCCTGAGCTAAGGAGTTATCTACTAGACGGGTGAAATACAAAAATTAACAAAACACCTTTTTTTTTTTTTTTACTTTTGATATTTCATTTATTTAGTAGATAACTATCCAATGTTGAATCCTCATGAGGGATTGCCATATTAAGGATACCAAATAAAGGAACTATGTATGAAACAGAATCCTCCTTAATTTTGTATCCTTGAATCTGACATAAGGTAACAGTTTAGGTATGTATCTACTAAACAGATAAAAGACCAACATTAAGAAAAAAAAATCTGAATTTTGACAATTCCGCTACTCAGTGGATACCTTCCTAATTTGCCAAGTGGGATTGCCATATTTAAATATACCATATTATTGAGGGATCTACTAAACACAGACACATTTACATACACACACATATAATCACAGACACACATGGTTTTATTCAAGTGGTCATGCCTCCCTGCCTGTGTCTGGGAGAACTGGAGTCTATAATTTCACTGGAGATAAATTGGGCATTCTGCGCTCTTGCTACACAGCTCCCATCTTAGCCTTGTAGTCATAACAATGCTGGGGTAATGTCATATCCTGGCGGTCTGCACACCACAGAGTGAACGTGTTTGCAGTATTTGACTCATTGGATAAATAAACCTGATGCCCCAATGTCTTCACATGCCCAGTTGTCCTTAATAGCTTTTACTGACAGCCAACCAACAAGGGTGAAGGAACATTAAATAACTGTAACCATTAAACAGACACAAGTAGCATGTTTTTTCATTATTATCTCTTAATGGTGTATGTTTAGAATTTTTTTTTAAATGAAAATATTTAAAGTTAAAAAGAATGTCAGCACACTACACTTTTACCCTGACAATAGCCTTTTTGAAAATATTTCATTAATTTATTTTTAATTCAGAACTATTTGCTTGGGCATTGCCCCAAATGTCATTATAGATGAGTCCCACCAGTTTGCAACTTAATAATATATTTTTTTTTTACTGCTGTTTTGAATATTTTTATTTTGTAATATTATAGTTAAATGTATTCTTTTTTTTTTTCTTTTTTTTTTTAATAACAGGAGAAAAGAATGACAAGAAAGATAAGTCAAGTATGTTAGAATGTCAATGTTTTGAATGTTATGAATGTGTTTCTTTAGGAACATTTTTTAATATTTTAATAAATGTTTAATATTATGTGTATTTTTTTGTATCTTTATAAAATGCTCAAAACAGTTTTGGTGACAGTGCAACTTTAATGAGAATGCTTTTACTGTTGTTTTGAATGTTTGATATCTTTTGTAACTAATTGTGAAATATGTTTTAATAACAGGTGAAGAACACGACGAGGATCAATTAGGTATATTACATATGACATATTGGTAAAATGTTGACTATAATGAAACAGTTTTTATTTGCCTTACTAGTAATACTGTCTGCAATATGCTACATAAGTGTGGAATGTAGAGTGTTATAGCAACAGAATTCTCCAAGAACTACAGAAGCAACCTGGTGCCACTGTACCACACACCTTGAAGCCTGAGCTAATGGAGTTATCTACTAGACGGGTGAAATACAAAAATTAACAAAACACCTTTTTTTTTTTTACTTTTGATATTTCATTTATTTAGTAGATAACTATCCAATGTTGAATCCTCATGAGGGATTGCCATATTAAGGATACCAAATAAAGGAACTATGTATGAAACAGAATCCTCCTTAATTTTGTATCCTTGAATCTGACATAAGGTAACAGTTTAGGTATGTATCTACTAAACAGATAAAAGACCAACATTAAGAAAAAAAAATCTGAATTTTGACAATTCCGCTACTCAGTGGATACCTTCCTAATTTGCCAAGTGGGATTGCCATATTTATATTTACCATATTATTGAGGGATCTACTAAACACAGACACATTTACATACACACACATATAATCACAGACACACATGGTTTTTATTCAAGTGGTCATCCTGCCTCCCTGCCTGTGTCTGGGAGAACTGGAGTCTATAATTTCACTGGAGATAAATTGGGCATTCTGAGCTCTTGCTGATTTTTCAATGCTTTCCTATGGGGAGACGCAATGCGCATGCGCGGAATTTCCGCGCATGCGCATTAGGTCTCCTCGGCCGGTGAGCGAGATTAGTCTCGCCCACCGGCCGACGTAATCACTAGGAGGAGCGTCGCGGAGGCGGAGACAGCGGCGAGGGACATCGCCGCTGTCCCAGGTAAGTCACTGAAGGGGTTTTCACCCCTTCAGTAACCGGGGATTGGTGGGTGGGAGGGAGAGGGACCCTCCAGTGCCAGAAAAACGGATCGTTTTTCTGGCACTGGAGTTTCCCTTTAATTTTGTATCCTTGAATCTGACATAAGGTAACAGTTTAGGTATGTATCTACTAAACAGATAAAAGAACAACATTAAGAAAAAAAAATCTGAATTTTGACAATTCCGCTACTCAGTGGATACCTTCCTAATTTGCCAAGTGGGATTGCCATATTTAAATATACCATATTATTGAGGGATCTACTAAACACAGACACATTTACATACACACACATATAATCACAGACACACATGGTTTTATTCAAGTGGTCATGCCTCCCTGCCTGTGTCTGGGAGAACTGGAGTCTATAACTTCACTGGAGATAAATTGGGCATTCTGCGCTCTTGCTACACAGCTCCCATCTTAGCCTTGTAGTCATAACAATGCTGGGGTAATGTCATATCCTGGCGGTCTGCACACCACAGAGTGAACGTGTTTGCAGTATTTGACTCATTGGATAAATAAACCTGATGCCCCAATGTCTTCACATGCCCAGTTGTCCTTAATAGCTTTTACTGACAGCCAACCAACAAGGGTGAAGGAACATTAAATAACTGTAACCATTAAACAGACACAAGTAGCATGTTTTTTCATTATTATCTCTTAATGGTGTATGTTTAGAATTTTTTTGTAAATGAAAATATTTAAAGTTAAAAAGAATGTCAGCAAACTACACTTTTACCCTGACAATAGCCTTTTTGAAAATATTTCATTAATTTATTTTTAATTCAGAACTATTTGCTTGGGCATTGCCCCAAATGTCATTATAGATGAGTCCCACCAGTTTGCAACTTAATAATATATTTTTTTTTTACTGCTGTTTTGAATATATTTATTTTGTAATATTATAGTTAAATGTATTCTTTTTTTTTCTTTTTTTTTTTAATAACAGGAGAAAAGAATGACAAGAAAGATAAGTCAAGTATGTTAGAATGTCAATGTTTTGAATGTTATGAATGTGTTTCTTTAGGAACATTTTTTAATATTTGAATAAATGTTTAATATTATGTGTATTTTTTTGGATCTTTATAAAATGCTCAAAACAGTTTTGGTGACAGTGCAACTTTAATGATAATGCTTTTACTGTTGTTTTGAATGTTTGATATCTTTTGTAACTAATTGTGAAATATGTTTTAATAACAGGTGAAGAACACGACGAGGATCAATTAGGTATATTACATATGACATATTGGTAAAATGTTGACTATAATGAAACAGTTTTGATTTGCCTTACTAGTAATACTGTCTGCAATATGCTACATAAGTGTGGAATGTAGAGTGTTATAGCAACAGAGTTCTCCAAGAACTACAGAAGCAACCTGGTGCCACTGTACCACACACCTTGTAGCCTGAGCTAAGGAGTTATCTACTAGACGGGTGAAATACAAAAATTAACAAAACACCTTTTTTTTTTTTTTTACTTTTGATATTTCATTTATTTAGTAGATAACTATCCAATGTTGAATCCTCATGAGGGATTGCCATATTAAGGATACCAAATAAAGGAACTATGTATGAAACAGAATCCTCCTTAATTTTGTATCCTTGAATCTGACATAAGGTAACAGTTTAGGTATGTATCTACTAAACAGATAAAAGACCAACATTAAGAAAAAAAAATCTGAATTTTGACAATTCCGCTACTCAGTGGATACCTTCCTAATTTGCCAAGTGGGATTGCCATATTTAAATTTACCATATTATTGAGGGATCTACTAAACACAGACACATTTACATACACACACATATAATCACAGACACACATGGTTTTTATTCAAGTGGTCATCCTGCCTCCCTGCCTGTGTCTGGGAGAACTGGAGTCTATAATTTCACTGGAGATAAATTGGGCATTCTGCGCTCTTGCTGATTTTTCAATGCTTTCCTATGGGGAGACGCAATGCGCATGCGCGGAATTTCCGCGCATGCGCATTAGGTCTCCTCGGCCGGTGAGCGAGATTAGTCTCGCCCACCGGCCGACGTAATCACTAGGAGGAGCGTCGCGGAGGCGGAGACAGCGGCGAGGGACATCGCCGCTATCCCAGGTAAGTCACTGAAGGAGTTTTCACCCCTTCAGTAACCGGGGATTGGTGGGTGGGAGGGAGAGGGACCCTCCAGTGCCAGAAAAACGGATCGTTTTTCTGGCACTGGAGTTTCCAATTAATTTTGTATCCTTGAATCTGACATAAGGTAACAGTTTAGGTATGTATCTACTAAACAGATAAAAGAACAACATTAAGAAAAAAAAATCTGAATTTTGACAATTCCGCTACTCAGTGGATACCTTCCTAATTTGCCAAGTGGGATTGCCATATTTAAATATACCATATTATTGAGGGATCTACTAAACACAGACACATTTACATACACACACATATAATCACAGACACACATGGTTTTATTCAAGTGGTCATGCCTCCCTGCCTGTGTCTGGGAGAACTGGAGTCTATAATTTCACTGGAGATAAATTGGGCATTCTGCGCTCTTGCTACACAGCTCCCATCTTAGCCTTGTAGTCATAACAATGCTGGGGTAATGTCATATCCTGGCGGTCTGCACACCACAGAGTGAACGTGTTTGCAGTATTTGACTCATTGGATAAATAAACCTGATGCCCCAATGTCTTCACATGCCCAGTTGTCCTTAATAGCTTTTACTGACAGCCAACCAACAAGGGTGAAGGAACATTAAATAACTGTAACCATTAAACAGACACAAGTAGCATGTTTTTTCATTATTATCTCTTAATGGTGTATGTTTAGAATTTTTTTTTAAATGAAAATATTTAAAGTTAAAAAGAATGTCAGCACACTACACTTTTACCCTGACAATAGCCTTTTTGAAAATATTTCATTAATTTATTTTTAATTCAGAACTATTTGCTTGGGCATTGCCCCAAATGTCATTATAGATGAGTCCCACCAGTTTGCAACTTAATAATATATTTTTTTTTTACTGCTGTTTTGAATATTTTTATTTTGTAATATTATAGTTAAATGTATTCTTTTTTTTTTTCTTTTTTTTTTTAATAACAGGAGAAAAGAATGACAAGAAAGATAAGTCAAGTATGTTAGAATGTCAATGTTTTGAATGTTATGAATGTGTTTCTTTAGGAACATTTTTTAATATTTTAATAAATGTTTAATATTATGTGTATTTTTTTGTATCTTTATAAAATGCTCAAAACAGTTTTGGTGACAGTGCAACTTTAATGAGAATGCTTTTACTGTTGTTTTGAATGTTTGATATCTTTTGTAACTAATTGTGAAATATGTTTTAATAACAGGTGAAGAACACGACGAGGATCAATTAGGTATATTACATATGACATATTGGTAAAATGTTGACTATAATGAAACAGTTTTTATTTGCCTTACTAGTAATACTGTCTGCAATATGCTACATAAGTGTGGAATGTAGAGTGTTATAGCAACAGAATTCTCCAAGAACTACAGAAGCAACCTGGTGCCACTGTACCACACACCTTGAAGCCTGAGCTAATGGAGTTATCTACTAGACGGGTGAAATACAAAAATTAACAAAACACCTTTTTTTTTTTTACTTTTGATATTTCATTTATTTAGTAGATAACTATCCAATGTTGAATCCTCATGAGGGATTGCCATATTAAGGATACCAAATAAAGGAACTATGTATGAAACAGAATCCTCCTTAATTTTGTATCCTTGAATCTGACATAAGGTAACAGTTTAGGTATGTATCTACTAAACAGATAAAAGACCAACATTAAGAAAAAAAAATCTGAATTTTGACAATTCCGCTACTCAGTGGATACCTTCCTAATTTGCCAAGTGGGATTGCCATATTTATATTTACCATATTATTGAGGGATCTACTAAACACAGACACATTTACATACACACACATATAATCACAGACACACATGGTTTTTATTCAAGTGGTCATCCTGCCTCCCTGCCTGTGTCTGGGAGAACTGGAGTCTATAATTTCACTGGAGATAAATTGGGCATTCTGAGCTCTTGCTGATTTTTCAATGCTTTCCTATGGGGAGACGCAATGCGCATGCGCGGAATTTCCGCGCATGCGCATTAGGTCTCCTCGGCCGGTGAGCGAGATTAGTCTCGCCCACCGGCCGACGTAATCACTAGGAGGAGCGTCGCGGAGGCGGAGACAGCGGCGAGGGACATCGCCGCTGTCCCAGGTAAGTCACTGAAGGGGTTTTCACCCCTTCAGTAACCGGGGATTGGTGGGTGGGAGGGAGAGGGACCCTCCAGTGCCAGAAAAACGGATCGTTTTTCTGGCACTGGAGTTTCCCTTTAATTTTGTATCCTTGAATCTGACATAAGGTAACAGTTTAGGTATGTATCTACTAAACAGATAAAAGAACAACATTAAGAAAAAAAAATCTGAATTTTGACAATTCCGCTACTCAGTGGATACCTTCCTAATTTGCCAAGTGGGATTGCCATATTTAAATATACCATATTATTGAGGGATCTACTAAACACAGACACATTTACATACACACACATATAATCACAGACACACATGGTTTTATTCAAGTGGTCATGCCTCCCTGCCTGTGTCTGGGAGAACTGGAGTCTATAACTTCACTGGAGATAAATTGGGCATTCTGCGCTCTTGCTACACAGCTCCCATCTTAGCCTTGTAGTCATAACAATGCTGGGGTAATGTCATATCCTGGCGGTCTGCACACCACAGAGTGAACGTGTTTGCAGTATTTGACTCATTGGATAAATAAACCTGATGCCCCAATGTCTTCACATGCCCAGTTGTCCTTAATAGCTTTTACTGACAGCCAACCAACAAGGGTGAAGGAACATTAAATAACTGTAACCATTAAACAGACACAAGTAGCATGTTTTTTCATTATTATCTCTTAATGGTGTATGTTTAGAATTTTTTTGTAAATGAAAATATTTAAAGTTAAAAAGAATGTCAGCAAACTACACTTTTACCCTGACAATAGCCTTTTTGAAAATATTTCATTAATTTATTTTTAATTCAGAACTATTTGCTTGGGCATTGCCCCAAATGTCATTATAGATGAGTCCCACCAGTTTGCAACTTAATAATATATTTTTTTTTTACTGCTGTTTTGAATATATTTATTTTGTAATATTATAGTTAAATGTATTCTTTTTTTTTCTTTTTTTTTTTAATAACAGGAGAAAAGAATGACAAGAAAGATAAGTCAAGTATGTTAGAATGTCAATGTTTTGAATGTTATGAATGTGTTTCTTTAGGAACATTTTTTAATATTTGAATAAATGTTTAATATTATGTGTATTTTTTTGGATCTTTATAAAATGCTCAAAACAGTTTTGGTGACAGTGCAACTTTAATGATAATGCTTTTACTGTTGTTTTGAATGTTTGATATCTTTTGTAACTAATTGTGAAATATGTTTTAATAACAGGTGAAGAACACGACGAGGATCAATTAGGTATATTACATATGACATATTGGTAAAATGTTGACTATAATGAAACAGTTTTGATTTGCCTTACTAGTAATACTGTCTGCAATATGCTACATAAGTGTGGAATGTAGAGTGTTATAGCAACAGAGTTCTCCAAGAACTACAGAAGCAACCTGGTGCCACTGTACCACACACCTTGTAGCCTGAGCTAAGGAGTTATCTACTAGACGGGTGAAATACAAAAATTAACAAAACACCTTTTTTTTTTTTTTTACTTTTGATATTTCATTTATTTAGTAGATAACTATCCAATGTTGAATCCTCATGAGGGATTGCCATATTAAGGATACCAAATAAAGGAACTATGTATGAAACAGAATCCTCCTTAATTTTGTATCCTTGAATCTGACATAAGGTAACAGTTTAGGTATGTATCTACTAAACAGATAAAAGACCAACATTAAGAAAAAAAAATCTGAATTTTGACAATTCCGCTACTCAGTGGATACCTTCCTAATTTGCCAAGTGGGATTGCCATATTTAAATTTACCATATTATTGAGGGATCTACTAAACACAGACACATTTACATACACACACATATAATCACAGACACACATGGTTTTTATTCAAGTGGTCATCCTGCCTCCCTGCCTGTGTCTGGGAGAACTGGAGTCTATAATTTCACTGGAGATAAATTGGGCATTCTGCGCTCTTGCTGATTTTTCAATGCTTTCCTATGGGGAGACGCAATGCGCATGCGCGGAATTTCCGCGCATGCGCATTAGGTCTCCTCGGCCGGTGAGCGAGATTAGTCTCGCCCACCGGCCGACGTAATCACTAGGAGGAGCGTCGCGGAGGCGGAGACAGCGGCGAGGGACATCGCCGCTATCCCAGGTAAGTCACTGAAGGAGTTTTCACCCCTTCAGTAACCGGGGATTGGTGGGTGGGAGGGAGAGGGACCCTCCAGTGCCAGAAAAACGGATCGTTTTTCTGGCACTGGAGTTTCCAATTAATTTTGTATCCTTGAATCTGACATAAGGTAACAGTTTAGGTATGTATCTACTAAACAGATAAAAGAACAACATTAAGAAAAAAAAATCTGAATTTTGACAATTCCGCTACTCAGTGGATACCTTCCTAATTTGCCAAGTGGGATTGCCATATTTAAATATACCATATTATTGAGGGATCTACTAAACACAGACACATTTACATACACACACATATAATCACAGACACACATGGTTTTATTCAAGTGGTCATGCCTCCCTGCCTGTGTCTGGGAGAACTGGAGTCTATAATTTCACTGGAGATAAATTGGGCATTCTGCGCTCTTGCTACACAGCTCCCATCTTAGCCTTGTAGTCATAACAATGCTGGGGTAATGTCATATCCTGGCGGTCTGCACACCACAGAGTGAACGTGTTTGCAGTATTTGACTCATTGGATAAATAAACCTGATGCCCCAATGTCTTCACATGCCCAGTTGTCCTTAATAGCTTTTACTGACAGCCAACCAACAAGGGTGAAGGAACATTAAATAACTGTAACCATTAAACAGACACAAGTAGCATGTTTTTTCATTATTATCTCTTAATGGTGTATGTTTAGAATTTTTTTGTAAATGAAAATATTTAAAGTTAAAAAGAATGTCAGCAAACTACACTTTTAGCCTGACAATAGCCTTTTTGAAAATATTTCATTAATTTATTTTTAATTCAGAACTATTTGCTTGGGCATTTCCCCAAATGTCATTATAGATGAGTCCCACCAGTTTGCAACTTAATAATATATATTTTTTTACTGCTGTTTTGAATATATTTATTTTGTAATATTTTTTTTTTTATATAAATCTTTATTAGACAAACATTTTTTTCATTTTTTTGACATACAACAAATATGCAGGAATTAATACTTAGCAGCATATATGCACATCTATCACATAAATACATAGATCTTTTATATTTAACATGCATAACGCGTATTCACAAATAGTAGTCACGTATTCACTTATAATCCGGCATATCAATACTAACATACATAAAAAAAAAAAACAACAATAGGACACAAAAAAAAAAAAAAAAAGAAAAAAGGAAAAAAAATCCACCAACTCAGAGCGCATAGTCAAAATATGTTCTCTTCCACCTGTACTGGGGTTATTGACTTCTATTTTCAGTTTAAGAGATCTTTCTCTATTTATACAGATGTCGATATGTCTCGTATGACTTAAATTGGGAGATAACCATCTATGGGGTAGTTATCCAAATAGTAAGCTGTATTTATCTAACCATTCACAATACCAATTGTTTTTCCTAGAAGTGAAAGTCGAATTTTTGATCATCTCATGTTCCATTGATATTTGGTATCTTACTTGTTCTATCAGTAGTCGTTTATTAAACGACTTAGATATTTTCCAATTTCTCGCAATAATAATTTTAGCAGCCACTAAACAATGAATGGCAAAACAGATCTCTTTTTGAGAATCAAAAGGCAAATTCAGATGTAAAAGAGCCGAAGCAGCATTCTCCGGAATTCTATCTACGGTCATAGCTGAAAAAATATTAAAGGCCCAAGACCAAAGAGCTTTAACAACTGGACATGACCACCAAATATGTATGTAGGTGCCTAAATGGCTTCCACATCTCCAACAAATTGGCTCGGCAGAGTGAAACATTTTGGCTAATCTAACAGGAGTATAATACCATCTGTAGAGAACTTTGAAGTGGCATTCTGACAGATTCAAACAATGGATATGTTTATTTACCCGAGTTAAAGAGGAGTTCCAGTCATCTAACGAAATTTGCAATTTCAAGTCTAATTCCCACGTCTTGATCAATCTATGAGGCGACTCCTTAAGGGGTTCCAACATTGATGAGGCAACAGACATGCTCTTTTTAATAGATTGAGACTTAAACATGACTTCCAAATTTTTAGCAAAAATAGAAGTCGATTTGAGCACGTTTTTGTGTATGAAGTTTTTTATCCGCAAATAAGTGAAAATTTCTCTAGATGGAATATGAAAAATATCAATTAAGGTCTGAAATGACAAAATATTATCGCCTTGCATAATTTGTAATAACTTAATTTTATCTGCATTAGCCCAGTTCTTTAGAGAAAAATCTTTTATAAGGATTTGCAGTATATCTAGTGTACATGTCTTGGGTATCTTATTAATTAGGCCTAATTTTTTCTTAATTGTTATCCACTCTTCCAAAATTTGAAATAATATTGTGGAGTTCTTAAACGTGTTAATTAAAGAATTGTTTGTGACTGTCCACATCAAAAATTGCAATGTGTCTGTTTGCACCATTTCAGACTCTAAAATATACCATGGTTCAGGGACCTGCACTGGGTCCTGAAGGAGATAGATATGTCTAATAATATTTGCATAATAACTGTAGGTAATACTAGGGTAATTTAATCCACCATTGGACAGTTTTTTAGTTAAGATCTTTTGAGCAATTCTGGGTTTTTTATTATTCCAGATAAAATTGTTGAAGCTGGATTGGATCATAGCCAACCAAGACCCCGGGACTTTGAGTGGCATCATAGAGAACATATATAGCCATTTAGGCAAAATATATGAATTAATAATATTTATTTTACCTTGCCAGGAGGTTTCTAAATTTTTCCATCTTTTAAGTTTGAGATTCATATTTCTCATGAAAAACATTGTATTCCTCTCCATTATGTCTGTCACATTGGCAGTTATAAATAGTCCCAGATAGTTTAATTCTGAGTCTGTCCATATAAATTTATAGGAGTGGGTTAAGGTATTTACCAGATCATTGTTCAAATTCAAAAACATTACTGTGGTTTTAGTTATATTTAATTTAAAGTTCGAAGTATTGGAGTACCTTTTAATTTCAATCATTAGCGCTTTTAAAGAGGACTCTGGAGATGTAAGAGTAAGTAACGCATCATCCGCGTATAGTGATATCTTGATATCCATCATGTTCGTTTGGACACCTTGGATTAGGGGATTATTCCTAATATTGATTGCCAAAGGCTCAATAGACAATATATACAGCAGGGGGGAAAGAGGACAACCTTGTCGTGTACCATTTTTGAGTGCAAACCACCCTGCTGTAATGTTTGGACCCACCGTTCTAGCAGTGGGGGAGGAATATAGGGCCATAATGGCGTCATGTATCCAGCCAGTGAACCCAAAAGCAATAAGAAGTTCGCTGAGGTAGCCCCACCCGACCCTGTCGAAAGCTTTTTCAGCATCTAATGACAGGACCAGGAAGGGCTTCTTATTTCTATTAGCCCAGTCCAAAGTATCAATTATTCTCCTAATATTGTTGGACGCTTGCCTACCCGGCACAAACCCTATCTGATCTGGATGGATCAGCGTCGCGACAATAGTCTTGATTCTATCAGCGATAATGGCCGCATAGATCTTCATGTCCACATTAATTAAGGCTATAGGTCTATAGTTACTAGGATTATGTCTGGGTTTATCAGGTTTCAGTATCGGAATAATATTGGCCTGTAGTAATTCAGTTGGAAAAGATTTATTTAAAGCTATTTGATTAAACATATCTGTTAAAGGATTAATTAATAGGGACTGCATTTGTTTATAATATATATTCGTGAAGCCGTCAGGGCCCGGAGTTTTGTTAGTAGGAAGTCTATTAATTTGAAATTTGACTTCATCAACCGAGATGATCCTATTTAAGATTAGTAGATCCTGAGGTGTAACTTTTGGGATCTGGATATCGGCTAGATAGTTTTGAATAGCTTTTAGGTTAGGCGACAGTTTAAGATTATACAGATCTTCATAAAATTGATTGAATCTGTCCCCTATTGCCGCAGGTGTCGAATAGATCTTTTGGCCATCAATCAATTGTTCCACCCTGTTTTTTGCATAATGATTTAGAAGTCTTTTAGATAAGTTCTTATTGGCTCTATTACCAGTATAGTAATTTTTTAGTCTTAGTTTATGGATATTTAATTGAATTTTTTGTTCCACTTTGAAATTAATTTGTTTTTGTAACGCATTTAACTTAGTTTTAGTTTCTGCAGATGGGTTTTGTTTATTTAATTTAGATAGATTATAAAACTCAATATACAAATCTGTTAGGGGCTTCCCATTTGTAGACCTCATTATATGTGCTAATTTAATTAAGTAGCCACGCATAACTGATTTGTGTGTACACCAATTGTTTGCCGGCGAAGTATCGGAGGGACTATTTTCTAACCAAAAAAATTTTAATAATTGGGTTATTTCTTCCTTATTCTTCGGGTCATTTATGAGAGCGTCATTCAGTCTCCAAGTATTATACGCCCTTGGAGATTTATTACCAAAGTCTACTAAAATAAGGCTATGGTCGGACCATAGACTCTCTTTGATTTCAATTGAGTTGCATAAGGGTATCGCTTTAGCCTCTAATAAACAAAAATCAATACGAGCGTATGAACCATGCATGCACGATTGATGGGAATAGTCTTTATCAGTTGGATGTAATAATCTCCATATGTCGTGAAGGTTATATTGTTTACAGATATTATTTAGTTTCTTAGATTGTTTGACAGTTCTTTTATCATTTGTAGTAGCAGAGATATAAGTCTTATCCATTTTGGGGTCTCCCACACAATTAAAATCGCCCGCTATAATTAAATACCCCTTAGATACTTTGTCCACTCTATCCATTATTGATGAGAATTTTGTCATTGGGTCGACATTCGGTAAATAAACATTTACTAAGGTATAGGTCTTTTTATCCATTGCGCATACAATAATTATATATCTGGCTTCTGGGTCTAATTCAATATATTCGATTACCAATTCAATATTTCTATTAAAGACGACTGCAACTCCTCTTTTTTTCTTGTCTTTTAAAGAAGCATGGACAATATTGGTAAATTTATCCCCACCCCATCTTTGTTTAAGATCTTGTAACCAATGAGTTTCCTGTAAGAATGCCACTTGAATGTTATGTTCACTAAGGGTATCGTATAATCTACTCCTTTTTTTGTTCGTGTTTAAACCTTGAACATTTAAAGATAATAATTTTAACATCTGTGACTACAGAAAATTAGTCGGGTATATTTATATTTAAACCCCCAGTCACCCCAGATAGGAGTACTATTATCCTTTTTTGCCATACATTTGTCAATGAATTCATATGCTCTGAGCGCGGAAAAACACACAAAAACATAAAAAGAAAAAAAACCAACCAAAAAACAAACTACAAAAAACTCTATCACATTAAAATTGGATTGGAAAAGATCCAACATGGTCATCCAGCATACAGCTAGATTAGAGAGAAGGTGGTTCTTTCTACTCTATTTTAACCGTAGATTTCCGGTAGAATTAGAAATCAACGGCAACAATGTAGTATCACTACACCAAGAGGGGCGAGCCTGCCAAAGGGCCCAGAAAAAACGCCTTGGAGGAAACCACTATACCTGATCGAAGAAAAGAGAGAGAAGAAAAAAAAAAAATAGATACATAAGTTATATAATTATACATTTTTTATACATTCTTGATGCCTACATTTATCACTTACTTAGGATATTCCTTTATGAACCATTTATGTAGATTATATATTAAACATTGCTAGGAACACCTGTCTATTGGCATTATATAACCAGACCATAATTTCCCCCCAAAGAGAAAAAAAAAAAAAAAAAAAAAAAAAGAAAAAAAAAAAAACTCTTGCCCTTTTTTTTTCTCTTTCTCCTCTTAAGGACATATATCGTCATATGTGCAAAATTTAAACCAGCTCCACTTTCTCAAGTTATTCTATTAATGAGACTATTGTAAAGCATCTATTTTGTTGATAATAAACAGAAAATGTCAGTTAGCCTCACGAGTCTGACAAATCATATCATCTATCGAAATATATATGCACTGTGTTTTTTTGTGTTATATCGTTATTTCGGTGTGTGTCTAAGTATACCCCTCCCTATTGGTCTACAAAAAATTGACCTACATAGAGTATGTATATGTAGTAACCACTTATGTAATATAAAACTATACAAGCAACTATTTCAAAAATTATAAATTAGTGTATGTATCCTATCCCAATTACAGAATATTATATCCCCGTGTGGAATTATATTTTATCAATGTACCTCAATGAGGTCTTTCTTATTTCTCAATACTATATCTCTGTGTTGTATTAAGTTGTATCTTTATATCCGTGTATATCAATATATTTGTGTTACTCCCGAATTTGAATCAAACCTTACTGTGAAATAGTATCGTTCTAAATTAAATTAAAATATGATACAACAATTATTTACTTACACACACATTTTTGTCAAATTGTTGTCAAATTATTTACCAATCGCCTTAGTGTTAAAACCCCATCATAGTGCTGGCTATTATTTACAGTAGCCCTTTCAATAGGAGCCCTTTCCATAAACTCCTCACAAAGTGAAAACATCTTTGCTACTTAACACTTGTAAGGTCAAAATTGGTTGCTCACCTACCAAATATAGGGGTTATTTCTGATATATTACCATTATCACAGCCAGAAACCACCGACCCATCCTTTACACCATAAATGCAAAAAAAAAAAAAAAAAAAGATTTTCTTTCCCTTTCTTTCCTTATAGTATCAGAATCTGGCCCTGGCCCCTGACTCATATATTTACAAAGTCAATTTGTTCCCTTTCAGCCAGTCCAGCAATTTAGTATTTGACTCAAATACCTCTCTTTTCCCTTCAAAAGACAGGCTTATTTTGGGCGGGTAAAGCCACCTGTATTTTATATCATGGCGTCTAAGAACTTGGATTGCTGGATTGAACATTTTCCTTTTTGTTCTCGTCTCGAAGGATAAGTCCTGGAATACTTTTACATTTTGAAAACAGCCCGAGGTTAGCTGATTCTCTCTTACGGCTTTCCAAACTTTTTCTTTATAGTCGTCTGTATTGAAACATGCAATGATATCTCGCGGAGCGTCGTTCTGAATGGATTGAGGTTTGAAAAGTCTATGGCACCTTTCTATTAAGTGATTATGTGAATTACACTCCACCCCCAGCGCAGAAAAATATTCCATCAGGGTTTGTCTTACATCTTCTGGTCTTCCCTTTTCTGCTATATTTCTAAAACGCAGGTTTTTTCGTCTAGAGCGGTCTTCGATACCGTTCAATTTAGACTCCAGGTCTGAAATCTTATGATTGGCCATTTGGCAGTCTTCTGCTAGATTTTTTACAGTGAATTCCAGCTCTTTAATTTGATCCTCGAATTTGTCTATTTTTGCAGCAAGTACATTTATTTCTTGTTTAATTTCTGATTTTATTTCTGTGGCTGTTGTAGCAAGCTCCATTTTAATCTGTTGCAGATTGTCCTTTAAGGTAGAACAAAAAAAAGTAATTGTTAAAGGCTCTTTATTGGCCTCTGAGTCAAAGCATTCTAAGCTGGCATCAGTGTCGTTCATCTTCTGTTTAGAGTTTTTATGTTGGGGAGAGAAATAAGTTGATAAAGATTTGTCCTGAATTGTATCTTTTTTCTCCTTCCTCAAGGAGGATTTTGAATCGTGTGTCTTTTTAGCAGCCATAATCAAGAGTCACATAAAGTAGAGAATGAAATACAGTTGCTCAGATATTGGGTGGGGTGATTTTAACAGATATATTGCCACTTGATATATTTAAGCGTCCTGAGGATGCAACAGATCGGTAAAGAAAATATCTACATCGACTATAGTGCTCCCAGGGTGCAATTATAATGCTCTGTACTTGTATATATCAGGATTTAAACATATTGTGCGTTCAAAACAGATTATACCCCCCAAACTTGGGAAGACATTTAGCAGTAAGATATAGCCTCTTTTTTTTCTTTATCCTTCTAATTGTTCAGACTGTAGCATACTGTGATAGAAAAAGACATTGTTAAAGGCTTCAGGCTATATTACCATGCGGAGGCAGGATAAGCTGCAAATATGAGTCCTCACACACCACACAGCAGATTGAGACAGCACAGCGGCTGATATGTATTACCACACTGAAGCGTCGCTGGAAATCCGACTGTCACGTATCAATTTTCAGCGTGGCTGTTCATTAAGGGCTGAGACTCGGAAGTCCGGGAATCCAGCGTGGGTAAAAAGCTGGCTGCCCCTCTACTCACTCAGGGCTGCAGAAGGTCGAGCTGCCACCAATATAATTACAAATTGCTGCAGTTCTAGGTGCCCCCTTTCAGTTTTCCAGTTTGATGGCATACGATACGGGAGAAAAAAAAACCTAGTGGTTTTCGAGGTCGTCTCCCGCCGGGCGCGCCATTACATGGCGGGCCGCCCCTCCTCCTCCGTCATCACGCCGTCAGCGCGTCAGCACGCCTCAGCACGTCCGCACGCCATGACGCCTGACTAATCTATTTTGTAATATTGTAGTTAAATGTATTCTTTTTTTTTTTTTTTTAAATAACAGGAGAAAAGAATGACAAGAAAGATAAGTCAAGTATGTTAGAATGTCAATGTTTTGAATGTTATGAATGTGTTTCTTTAGGAACATTTTTTTATATTTTAATAAATGTTTAATATTATGTGTATTTTTTTGTATCTTTATAAAATGCTCAAAACAGTTTTGGTGACAGTGCAACTTTAATGATAATGCTTTTACTGTTGTTTTGAATGTTTGATATCTTTTGTAACTAATTGTGAAATATGTTTTAATAACAGGTGAAGAACACGACGAGGATCAATTAGGTATATTACATATGACATATTGGTAAAATGTTGACTATAATGAAACAGTTTTTATTTTTCTTACTAGTAATACTGTCTGCAATATGCTACATAAGTGTGGAATGTAGAGTGTTATAGCAACAGAGTTCTCCAAGAACTACAGAAGCAACCTGGTGCCACTGTACCACACACCTTGTAGCCTGAGCTAAGGAGTTATCTACTAGACGGGTGAAATACAAAAATTAACAAAACACCTTTTTTTTTTTTTTTTTACTTTTGATATTTCATTTATTTAGTAGATAACTATCCAATGTTGAATCCTCATGAGGGATTGCCATATTAAGGATACCAAATAAAGGAACTATGTATGAAACAGAATCCTCCTTAATTTTGTATCCTTGAATCTGACATAAGGTAACAGTTTAGGTATGTATCTACTAAACAGATAAAAGACCAACATTAAGAAAAAAAATCTGAATTTTGACAATTCCGCTACTCAGTGGATACCTTCCTAATTTGCCAAGTGGGATTGCCATATTTAAATATACCATATTATTGAGGGATCTACTAAACACAGACACATTTACATACACACACATATAATCACAGACACACATGGTTTTATTCAAGTGGTCATGCCTCCCTGCCTGTGTCTGGGAGAACTGGAGTCTATAATTTCACTGGAGATAAATTGGGCATTCTGCGCTCTTGCTACACAGCTCCCATCTTAGCCTTGTAGTCATAACAATGCTGGTGTAATGTCATATCCTGGCGGTCTGCACACCACAGAGTGAACGTGTTTGCAGTATTTGACTCATTGGATAAATAAACCTGATGCCCCAATGTCTTCACATGCCCAGTTGTCCTTAATAGCTTTTACTGACAGCCAACCAACAAGGGTGAAGGAACATTAAATAACTGTAACCATTAAACAGACACAAGTAGCATGTTTTTTCATTATTATCTCTTAATGGTGTATGTTTAGAATTTTTTTTTAAATGAAAATATTTAAAGTTAAAAAGAATGTCAGCAAACTACACTTTTACCCTGACAATAGCCTTTTTGAAAATATTTCATTAATTTATTTTTAATTCAGAACTATTTGCTTGGGCATTGCCCCAAATGTCATTATAGATGAGTCCCACCAGTTTGCAACTTAATAATATATTTTTTTTTTACTGCTGTTTTGAATATATTTATTTTGTAATATTATAGTTAAATGTATTCTTTTTTTTTTCTTTTTTTTTTTAATAACAGGAGAAAAGAATGACAAGAAAGATAAGTCAAGTATGTTAGAATGTCAATGTTTTGAATGTTATGAATGTGTTTCTTTAGGAACATTTTTTAATATTTTAATAAATGTTTAATATTATGTGTATTTTTTTGTATCTTTATAAAATGCTCAAAACAGTTTTGGTGACAGTGCAACTTTAATGAGAATGCTTTTACTGTTGTTTTGAATGTTTGATATCTTTTGTAACTAATTGTGAAATATGTTTTAATAACAGGTGAAGAACACGACGAGGATCAATTAGGTATATTACATATGACATATTGGTAAAATGTTGACTATAATGAAACAGTTTTTATTTGCCTTACTAGTAATACTGTCTGCAATATGCTACATAAGTGTGGAATGTAGAGTGTTATAGCAACAGAGTTCTCCAAGAACTACAGAAGCAACCTGGTGCCACTGTACTGGGAGAACTGGAGTCTATAATTTCACTGGAGATAAATTGGGCATTCTGCGCTCTTGCTGATTTTTCAATGCTTTCCTATGGGGAGACGCAATGCGCATGCGCGGAATTTCCGCGCATGCGCATTAGGTCTCCTCGGCCGGTGAGCGAGATTAGTCTCGCCCACCGGCCGACGTAATCACTAGGAGGAGCGTCGCGGAGGCAGAGACAGCGGCGAGGGACATCGCCGCTGTCCCAGGTAAGTCACTGAAGGGGTTTTCACCCCTTCAGTAACCGGGGATTGGTGGGTGGGAGGGAGAGGGACCCTCCAGTGCCAGAAAAACGGATCGTTTTTCTGGCACTGGAGTTTCCCTTTAATTTTGTATCCTTGAATCTGACATAAGGTAACAGTTTAGGTATGTATCTACTAAACAGATAAAAGAACAACATTAAGAAAAAAAAATCTGAATTTTGACAATTGCGCTACTCAGTGGATACCTTCCTAATTTGCCAAGTGGGATTGCCATATTTAAATATACCATATTATTGAGGGATCTACTAAACACAGACACATTTACATACACACACATATAATCACAGACACACATGGTTTTATTCAAGTGGTCATGCCTCCCTGCCTGTGTCTGGGAGAACTGGAGTCTATAATTTCACTGGAGATAAATTGGGCATTCTGCGCTCTTGCTACACAGCTCCCATCTTAGCCTTGTAGTCATAACAATGCTGGGGTAATGTCATATCCTGGCGGTCTGCACACCACAGAGTGAACGTGTTTGCAGTATTTGACTCATTGGATAAATAAACCTGATGCCCCAATGTCTTCACATGCCCAGTTGTCCTTAATAGCTTTTACTGACAGCCAACCAACAAGGGTGAAGGAACATTAAATAACTGTAACCATTAAACAGACACAAGTAGCATGTTTTTTCATTATTATCTCTTAATGGTGTATGTTTAGAATTTTTTTTTAAATGAAAATATTTAAAGTTAAAAAGAATGTCAGCAAACTACACTTTTACCCTGACAATAGCCTTTTTGAAAATATTTCATTAATTTATTTTTAATTCAGAACTATTTGCTTGGGCATTGCCCCAAATGTCATTATAGATGAGTCCCACCAGTTTGCAACTTAATAATATATTTTTTTTTTACTGCTGTTTTGAATATATTTATTTTGTAATATTATAGTTAAATGTATTCTTTTTTTTTTTCTTTTTTTTTTATAACAGGAGAAAAAAATGACAAGAAAGATAAGTCAAGTATGTTAGAATGTCAATGTTTTGAATGTTATGAATGTGTTTCTTTAGGAACATTTTTTAATATTTTAATAAATGTTTAATATTATGTGTATTTTTTTGTATCTTTATAAAATGCTCAAAACAGTTTTGGTGACAGTGCAACTTTAATGAGAATGCTTTTACTGTTGTTTTGAATGTTTGATATCTTTTGTAACTAATTGTGAAATATGTTTTAATAACAGGTGAAGAACATGACGAGGATCAATTAGGTATATTACATATGACATATTGGTAAAATGTTGACTATAATGAAACAGTTTTTATTTGCCTTACTAGTAATACTGTCTGCAATATGCTACATAAGTGTGGAATGTAGAGTGTTATAGCAACAGAATTCTCCAAGAACTACAGAAGCAACCTGGTGCCACTGTACCACACACCTTGAAGCCTGAGCTAATGGAGTTATCTACTAGACGGGTGAAATACAAAAATTAACAAAACACCTTTTTTTTTTTACTTTTGATATTTCATTTATTTAGTAGATAACTATCCAATGTTGAATCCTCATGAGGGATTGCCATATTAAGGATACCAAATAAAGGAACTATGTATGAAACAGAATCCTCCTTAATTTTGTATCCTTGAATCTGACATAAGGTAACAGTTTAGGTATGTATCTACTAAACAGATAAAAGAACAACATTAAGAAAAAAAAATCTGAATTTTGACAATTCCGCTACTTAGTGGATACCTTCCTAATTTGCCAAGTGGGAAATTTACCATATTATTGAGGGATCTACTAAACACAGACACATTTACATACACACACATATAATCACAGACACACATGGTTTTATTCAAGTGGTCATCAAGCCTCCCTGTCTGTGTCTGGGAGAACTGGAGTCTATAATTTCACTGGAGATAAATTGGGCATTCTGCGCTCTTGCTACACAGCTCCCATCTTAGCCTTGTAGTCATAACAATGCTGGGGTAATGTCATATCCTGGCGGTCTGCACACCACAGAGTGAACGTGTTTGCAGTATTTGACTCATTGGATAAATAAACCTGATGCCCCAATGTCTTCACATGCCCAGTTGTCCTTAATAGCTTTTACTGACAGCCAACCAACAAGGGTGAAGGAACATTAAATAACTGTAACCATTAAACAGACACAAGTAGCATGTTTTTTCATTATTATCTCTTAATGGTGTATGTTTAGAATTTTTTTTTAAATGAAAATATTTAAAGTTAAAAAGAATGTCAGCAAACTACACTTTTAGCCTGACAATAGCCTTTTTGAAAATATTTCATTAATTTATTTTTAATTCAGAACTATTTGCTTGGGCATTTCCCCAAATGTCATTATAGATGAGTCCCACCAGTTTGCAACTTAATAATATATATTTTTTTACTGCTGTTTTGAATATATTTATTTTGTAATATTGTAGTTAAATGTATTTTTTTTTTTTTTTTTTTAATAACAGGAGAAAAGAATGACAAGAAAGATAAGTCAAGTATGTTAGAATGTCAATGTTTTGAATGTTATGAATGTGTTTCTTTAGGAACATTTTTTAATATTTTAATAAATGTTTAATATTATGTGTATTTTTTTGTATCTTTATAAAATGCTCAAAACAGTTTTGGTGACAGTGCAACTTTAATGATAATGCTTTTACTGTTGTTTTGAATGTTTGATATCTTTTGTAACTAATTGTGAAATATGTTTTAATAACAGGTGAAGAACACGACGAGGATCAATTAGGTATATTACATATGACATATTGGTAAAATGTTGACTATAATGAAACAGTTTTTATTTGCCTTACTAGTAATACTGTCTGCAATATGCTACATAAGTGTGGAATGTAGAGTGTTATAGCAACAGAATTCTCCAAGAACTACAGAAGCAACCTGGTGCCACTGTACCACACACCTTGAAGCCTGAGCTAATGGAGTTATCTACAAGACGGGTGAAATACAAAAATTAACAAAACACCTTTTTTTTTTTACTTTTGATATTTCATTTATTTAGTAGATAACTATCCAATGTTGAATCCTCATGAGGGATTGCCATATTAAGGATACCAAATAAAGGAACTATGTATGAAACAGAATCCTCCTTAATTTTGTATCCTTGAATCTGACATAAGGTAACAGTTTAGGTATGTATCTACTAAACAGATAAAAGAACAACATTAAGAAAAAAAAATCTGAATTTTGACAATTCCGCTACTTAGTGGATACCTTCCTAATTTGCCAAGTGGGATTGCCATATTTAAATTTACCATATTATTGAGGGATCTACTAAACACAGACACATTTACATACACACACATATAATCACAGACACACATGGTTTTTATTCAAGTGGTCATCCTGCCTCCCTGCCTGTGTCTGGGAGAACTGGAGTCTATAATTTCACTGGAGATAAATTGGGCATTCTGCGCTCTTGCTGATTTTTCAATGCTTTCCTATGGGGAGACGTAATGCGCATGCGCGGAATTTCCGCGCATGCGCATTAGGTCTCCTCGGCTGGTGAGCGAGATTAGTCTCGCCCACCGGCCGACGTAATCACTAGGAGGAGCATCGCGGAGACGGAGACAGCGGCGAGGGACATCGCCGCTGTCCCAGGTAAGTCACTGAAGGGGTTTTCACCCCTTCAGTAACCAGGGATTGGTGGGTGGGAGCGAGAGGGACCCTCCAGTGCCAGAAAAACTGATCGTTTTTCTGGCACTGGAGTTTCCCTTTAATTTTGTATCCTTGAATCTGACATAAGGTAACAGTTTAGGTATGTATCTACTAAACAGATAAAAGAACAACATTAAGAAAAAAAAATCTGAATTTTGACAATTCCGCTACTCAGTGGATACCTTCCTAATTTGCCAAGTGGGATTGCCATATTTAAATTTACCATATTATTGAGGGATCTACTAAACACAGACACATTCACATACACACACATATAATCACAGACACACATGGTTTTATTCAAGTGGTCATGCCTCCCTGCCTGTGTCTGGGAGAACTGGAGTCTATAATTTCACTGGAGATAAATTGGGCATTCTGCGCTCTTGCTACACAGCTCCCATCTTAGCCTTGTAGTCATAACAATGCTGGTGTAATGTCATATCCTGGCGGTCTGCACACCACAGAGTGAACGTGTTTGCAGTATTTGACTCATTGGATAAATAAACCTGATGCCCCAATGTCTTCACATGCCCAGTTGTCCTTAATAGCTTTTACTGACAGCCAACCAACAAGGGTGAAGGAACATTAAATAACTGTAACCATTAAACAGACACAAGTAGCATGTTTTTTCATTATTATCTCTTAATGGTGTATGTTTAGAATTTTTTTTTAAATGAAAATATTTAAAGTTAAAAAGAATGTCAGCAAACTACACTTTTACCCTGACAATAGCCTTTTTGAAAATATTTCATTAATTTATTTTTAATTCAGAACTATTTGCTTGGGCATTGCCCCAAATGTCATTATAGATGAGTCCCACCAGTTTGCAACTTAATAATATATTTTTTTTTTACTGCTGTTTTGAATATATTTATTTTGTAATATTATAGTTAAATGTATTCTTTTTTTTTTCTTTTTTTTTTTAATAACAGGAGAAAAGAATGACAAGAAAGATAAGTCAAGTATGTTAGAATGTCAATGTTTTGAATGTTATGAATGTGTTTCTTTAGGAACATTTTTTAATATTTTAATAAATGTTTAATATTATGTGTATTTTTTTGTATCTTTATAAAATGCTCAAAACAGTTTTGGTGACAGTGCAACTTTAATGAGAATGCTTTTACTGTTGTTTTGAATGTTTGATATCTTTTGTAACTAATTGTGAAATATGTTTTAATAACAGGTGAAGAACACGACGAGGATCAATTAGGTATATTACATATGACATATTGGTAAAATGTTGACTATAATGAAACAGTTTTTATTTGCCTTACTAGTAATACTGTCTGCAATATGCTACATAAGTGTGGAATGTAGAGTGTTATAGCAACAGAGTTCTCCAAGAACTACAGAAGCAACCTGGTGCCACTGTACTGGGAGAACTGGAGTCTATAATTTCACTGGAGATAAATTGGGCATTCTGCGCTCTTGCTGATTTTTCAATGCTTTCCTATGGGGAGACGCAATGCGCATGCGCGGAATTTCCGCGCATGCGCATTAGGTCTCCTCGGCCGGTGAGCGAGATTAGTCTCGCCCACCGGCCGACGTAATCACTAGGAGGAGCGTCGCGGAGGCAGAGACAGCGGCGAGGGACATCGCCGCTGTCCCAGGTAAGTCACTGAAGGGGTTTTCACCCCTTCAGTAACCGGGTATTGGTGGGTGGGAGGGAGAGGGACCCTCCAGTGCCAGAAAAACGGATCGTTTTTCTGGCACTGGAGTTTCCCTTTAATTTTGTATCCTTGAATCTGACATAAGGTAACAGTTTAGGTATGTATCTACTAAACAGATAAAAGAACAACATTAAGAAAAAAAAATCTGAATTTTGACAATTGCGCTACTCAGTGGATACCTTCCTAATTTGCCAAGTGGGATTGCCATATTTAAATATACCATATTATTGAGGGATCTACTAAACACAGACACATTTACATACACACACATATAATCACAGACACACATGGTTTTATTCAAGTGGTCATGCCTCCCTGCCTGTGTCTGGGAGAACTGGAGTCTATAATTTCACTGGAGATAAATTGGGCATTCTGCGCTCTTGCTACACAGCTCCCATCTTAGCCTTGTAGTCATAACAATGCTGGGGTAATGTCATATCCTGGCGGTCTGCACACCACAGAGTGAACGTGTTTGCAGTATTTGACTCATTGGATAAATAAACCTGATGCCCCAATGTCTTCACATGCCCAGTTGTCCTTAATAGCTTTTACTGACAGCCAACCAACAAGGGTGAAGGAACATTAAATAACTGTAACCATTAAACAGACACAAGTAGCATGTTTTTTCATTATTATCTCTTAATGGTGTATGTTTAGAATTTTTTTTTAAATGAAAATATTTAAAGTTAAAAAGAATGTCAGCAAACTACACTTTTACCCTGACAATAGCCTTTTTGAAAATATTTCATTAATTTATTTTTAATTCAGAACTATTTGCTTGGGCATTGCCCCAAATGTCATTATAGATGAGTCCCACCAGTTTGCAACTTAATAATATATTTTTTTTTTACTGCTGTTTTGAATATATTTATTTTGTAATATTATAGTTAAATGTATTCTTTTTTTTTTCTTTTTTTTTTTATAACAGGAGAAAAAAATGACAAGAAAGATAAGTCAAGTATGTTAGAATGTCAATGTTTTGAATGTTATGAATGTGTTTCTTTAGGAACATTTTTTAATATTTTAATAAATGTTTAATATTATGTGTATTTTTTTGTATCTTTATAAAATGCTCAAAACAGTTTTGGTGACAGTGCAACTTTAATGAGAATGCTTTTACTGTTGTTTTGAATGTTTGATATCTTTTGTAACTAATTGTGAAATATGTTTTAATAACAGGTGAAGAACATGACGAGGATCAATTAGGTATATTACATATGACATATTGGTAAAATGTTGACTATAATGAAACAGTTTTTATTTGCCTTACTAGTAATACTGTCTGCAATATGCTACATAAGTGTGGAATGTAGAGTGTTATAGCAACAGAATTCTCCAAGAACTACAGAAGCAACCTGGTGCCACTGTACCACACACCTTGAAGCCTGAGCTAATGGAGTTATCTACTAGACGGGTGAAATACAAAAATTAACAAAACACCTTTTTTTTTTTACTTTTGATATTTCATTTATTTAGTAGATAACTATCCAATGTTGAATCCTCATGAGGGATTGCCATATTAAGGATACCAAATAAAGGAACTATGTATGAAACAGAATCCTCCTTAATTTTGTATCCTTGAATCTGACATAAGGTAACAGTTTAGGTATGTATCTACTAAACAGATAAAAGAACAACATTAAGAAAAAAAAATCTGAATTTTGACAATTCCGCTACTTAGTGGATACCTTCCTAATTTGCCAAGTGGGAAATTTACCATATTATTGAGGGATCTACTAAACACAGACACATTTACATACACACACATATAATCACAGACACACATGGTTTTATTCAAGTGGTCATCAAGCCTCCCTGTCTGTGTCTGGGAGAACTGGAGTCTATAATTTCACTGGAGATAAATTGGGCATTCTGCGCTCTTGCTACACAGCTCCCATCTTAGCCTTGTAGTCATAACAATGCTGGGGTAATGTCATATCCTGGCGGTCTGCACACCACAGAGTGAACGTGTTTGCAGTATTTGACTCATTGGATAAATAAACCTGATGCCCCAATGTCTTCACATGCCCAGTTGTCCTTAATAGCTTTTACTGACAGCCAACCAACAAGGGTGAAGGAACATTAAATAACTGTAACCATTAAACAGACACAAGTAGCATGTTTTTTCATTATTATCTCTTAATGGTGTATGTTTAGAATTTTTTTTTAAATGAAAATATTTAAAGTTAAAAAGAATGTCAGCAAACTACACTTTTAGCCTGACAATAGCCTTTTTGAAAATAATTCATTAATTTATTTTTAATTCAGAACTATTTGCTTGGGCATTTCCCCAAATGTCATTATAGATGAGTCCCACCAGTTTGCAACTTAATAATATATATTTTTTTACTGCTGTTTTGAATATATTTATTTTGTAATATTGTAGTTAAATGTATTTTTTTTTTTTTTTTTTAATAACAGGAGAAAAGAATGACAAGAAAGATAAGTCAAGTATGTTAGAATGTCAATGTTTTGAATGTTATGAATGTGTTTCTTTAGGAACATTTTTTAATATTTTAATAAATGTTTAATATTATGTGTATTTTTTTGTATCTTTATAAAATGCTCAAAACAGTTTTGGTGACAGTGCAACTTTAATGATAATGCTTTTACTGTTGTTTTGAATGTTTGATATCTTTTGTAACTAATTGTGAAATATGTTTTAATAACAGGTGAAGAACACGACGAGGATCAATTAGGTATATTACATATGACATATTGGTAAAATGTTGACTATAATGAAACAGTTTTTATTTGCCTTACTAGTAATACTGTCTGCAATATGCTACATAAGTGTGGAATGTAGAGTGTTATAGCAACAGAATTCTCCAAGAACTACAGAAGCAACCTGGTGCCACTGTACCACACACCTTGAAGCCTGAGCTAATGGAGTTATCTACAAGACGGGTGAAATACAAAAATTAACAAAACACCTTTTTTTTTTTACTTTTGATATTTCATTTATTTAGTAGATAACTATCCAATGTTGAATCCTCATGAGGGATTGCCATATTAAGGATACCAAATAAAGGAACTATGTATGAAACAGAATCCTCCTTAATTTTGTATCCTTGAATCTGACATAAGGTAACAGTTTAGGTATGTATCTACTAAACAGATAAAAGAACAACATTAAGAAAAAAAAATCTGAATTTTGACAATTCCGCTACTTAGTGGATACCTTCCTAATTTGCCAAGTGGGATTGCCATATTTAAATTTACCATATTATTGAGGGATCTACTAAACACAGACACATTTACATACACACACATATAATCACAGACACACATGGTTTTTATTCAAGTGGTCATCCTGCCTCCCTGCCTGTGTCTGGGAGAACTGGAGTCTATAATTTCACTGGAGATAAATTGGGCATTCTGCGCTCTTGCTGATTTTTCAATGCTTTCCTATGGGGAGACGTAATGCGCATGCGCGGAATTTCCGCGCATGCGCATTAGGTCTCCTCGGCTGGTGAGCGAGATTAGTCTCGCCCACCGGCCGACGTAATCACTAGGAGGAGCATCGCGGAGACGGAGACAGCGGCGAGGGACATCGCCGCTGTCCCAGGTAAGTCACTGAAGGGGTTTTCACCCCTTCAGTAACCAGGGATTGGTGGGTGGGAGCGAGAGGGACCCTCCAGTGCCAGAAAAACTGATCGTTTTTCTGGCACTGGAGTTTCCCTTTAATTTTGTATCCTTGAATCTGACATAAGGTAACAGTTTAGGTATGTATCTACTAAACAGATAAAAGAACAACATTAAGAAAAAAAAATCTGAATTTTGACAATTCCGCTACTCAGTGGATACCTTCCTAATTTGCCAAGTGGGATTGCCATATTTAAATTTACCATATTATTGAGGGATCTACTAAACACAGACACATTCACATACACACACATATAATCACAGACACACATGGTTTTATTCAAGTGGTCATGCCTCCCTGCCTGTGTCTGGGAGAACTGGAGTCTATAATTTCACTGGAGATAAATTGGGCATTCTGCGCTCTTGCTACACAGCTCCCATCTTAGCCTTGTAGTCTTAACAATGCTGGGGTAATGTCATATCCTGGCGGTCTGCACACCACAGAGTGAACGTGTTTGCAGTATATGACTCATTGGATAGATAAACCTGATGCCCCAATGTCTTCACATGCCCAGTTGTCCTTAATATCTTTTACTGACAGCCAACCAACAAGGGTGAAGGAACATTAAATAACTGTAACCATTAAACAGACACAAGTAGCATGTTTTTTCATTATTATCTCTTAATGGTGTATGTTTAGAATTTTTTTTTAAATGAAAATATTTAAAGTTAAAAAGAATGTCAGCAAACTACACTTTTACCCTGACAATAGCCTTTTTGAAAATATTTCATTAATTTATTTTTTATTCAGAACTATTTGCTTGGGCATTGCCCCAAATGTCATTATAGATGAGTCCCACCAGTTTGCAACTTAATAATATATATTTTTTTACTGCTGTTTTGAATATATTTATTTTGTAAAATTAAAGTTAAATGTATTCTTTTTTTTTTTAATAACAGGAGAAAAGAATGACAAGAAAGATAAGTCAAGTATGTTAGAATGTCAATGTTTTGAATGTTATGAATGTGTTTCTTTAGGAACATTTTTTTATATTTTAATAAATGTTGAATATTATGTGTATTTTTTTGTATCTTTATAAAATGCTCAAAACAGTTTTGGTGACAGTACAACTTTAATGATAATGCTTTTACTGTTGTTTTGAATGTTTGATATCTTTTGTAACTAATTGTGAAATATGTTTTAATAACAGATGAAGAACACGACGAGGATAAATTAGGTATATTAGATATGACATATTGGTAAAATGTTGACTATAATGAAACAGTTTTTATTTGCCTTACTAGTAATACTGTCTGCAATATGCTACATAAGTGTGGAATGTAGAGTGTTATAGCAACAGAGTTCTCCAAGAACTACAGAAGCAACCTGGTGCCACTGTACCACACACCTTGTAGCCTGAGCTAAGGAGTTCTCTACTAGACGGGTGAAATACAAAAATTAACAAGACACCTTTTTTTTTTACTTTTGATATTTCATTTATTTAGTAGATAACTATCCAATGTTGAATCCTCATGAGGGATTGCCATATTAAGGATACCAAATAAAGGAACTATGTATGAAACAGAATCCTCCTTAATTTTGTATCCTTGAATCTGACACAAGGTAACAGTTTAGGTATGTATCTACTAAACAGATAAAAGAACAACATTAAGAAAAAAAAATCTGAATTTTGACAATTCCGCTACTCAGTGGATACCTTCCTAATTTGCCAAGTGGGATTGCCATATTTAAATATACCATATTATTGAGGGATCTACTAAACACAGACACATTTACATACACACACATATAATCACAGACACACATGGTTTTATTCAAGTGGTCATCCTGCCTCCCTGCCTGTGTCTGGGAGAACTGGAGTCTATAATTTCACTGGAGATAAATTGGGCATTCTGCGCTCTTGCTACACAGCTCCCATCTTAGCCTTGTAGTCATAACAATGCTGGGGTAATGTCATATCCTGGCAGTCTGAACACCACAGAGTGAACGTGTTTGCAGTATATGACTCATTGGATAGATAAACCTGATGCTCCAATGTCTTCACATACCCAGTTGTCCTTAATAGCTTTTACTGACAGCCAACCAACAAGGGTGAAGGAACATTAAATAACTGTAACCATTAAACAGACACAAGTAGCATGTTTTTTCATTATTATCTCTTAATGGTGTATGTTTAGAATTTTTTTGTAAATGAAAATATTTAAAGTTAAAAAGAATGTCAGCAAACTACACTTTTACCCTGACAATAGCCTTTTTGAAAATATTTCATTAATTTATTTTTTATTCAGAACTATTTGCTTGGGCATTGCCCCAAATGTCCTTATAGATGAGTCCCACCAGTTTGCAACTTAATAATATATATTTTTTTACTGCTGTTTTGAATATATTTATTTTGTAATATTATAGTTAAATGTATTCTTTTTTTTTTTTAATAACAGGAGAAAAGAATGACAAGAAAGATAAGTCAAGTATGTTAGAATGTCAATGTTTTGAATGTTATGAATGTGTTTCTTTAGGAACATTTTTTTATATTTTAATAAATGTTTAATATTATGTGTATTTTTTTGTATCTTTATAAAATGCTCAAAACAGTTTTGGTGACAGTGCAACTTTAATGAGAATGCTTTTACTGTTGTTTTGAATGTTTGATATCTTTTGTAACTAATTGTGAAATATGTTTTAATAACAGGTGAAGAACACGACGAGGATAAATTAGGTATATTAGATATGACATATTGGTAAAATGTTGACTATAATGAAACAGTTTTTATTTGCCTTACTAGTAATACTGTCTGCAATATGCTACATAAGTGTGGAATGTAGAGTGTTATAGCAACAGAGTTCTCCAAGAACTACAGAAGCAACCTGGTGCCACTGTACCACACACCTTGTAGCCTGAGCTAAGGAGTTATCTACTTGACGGGTGAAATACAAAAATTAACAAAACACCTTTTTTTTTTTTACTTTTGATATTTCATTTATTTAGTGATAACTATCCAATGTTGAATCCTCATGAGGGATTGCCATATTAAGGATACCAAATAAAGGAACTATGTATGAAACAGAATCCTCCTTAATTTTGTATCCTTGAATCTGACATAAGGTAACAGTTTAGGTATGTATCTACTAAACAGATAAAAGAACAACATTAAGAAAAAAAAATCTGAATTTTGACAATTCCGCTACTCAGTGGATACCTTCCTAATTTGCCAAGTGGGATTGCCATATTTAAATTTACCATATTATTGAGGGATCTACTAAAAACAGACACATTTACATACACACACATATAATCACAGACACACATGGTTTTTATTCAAGTGGTCATCCTGCCTCCCTGCCTGTGTCTGGGAGAACTGGAGTCTATAATTTCACTGGAGATAAATTGGGCATTCTGCGCTCTTGCTACACAGCTCCCATCTTAGCCTTGTAGTCATAACAATGCTGGGGTAATGTCATATCCTGGCAGTCTGCACACCACAGAGTGAACGTGTTTGCAGTATATGACTCATTGGATAGATAAACCTGATGCCCCAATGTCTTCACATGCCCAGTTGTCCTTAATAGCTTTTACTGACAGCCAACCAACAGGGGTGAAGGAACATTAAATAACTGTAACCATTAAACAGACACAAGTAGCATGTTTTTTCATTATTATCTCTTAATGGTGTATGTTTAGAATTTTTTTTTTTTAAATGAAAATATTTAAAGTTAAAAAGAATGTCAGCAAACTACACTTTTACCCTGACAATAGCCTTTTTGAAAATATTTCATTAATTTATTTTTTATTCAGAACTATTTGCTTGGGCATTGCCCCAAATGTCATTATAGATGAGTCCCACCAGTTTGCAACTTAATAATATATATATTTTTTACTGCTGTTTTGAATATATTTATTTTGCAATATTGTAGTTAAATGTATTCTTTGTTTTTTTGTTTTTTTAATAACAGGAGAAAAGAATGACAAGAAAGATAAGTCAAGTATGTTAGAATGTCAATGTTTTGAATGTTATGAATGTGTTTCTTTAGGAACATTTTTTAATATTTTAATAAATGTTTAATATTATGTGTATTTTTTTGTATCTTTATAAAATGCTCAAAACAGTTTTGGTGACAGTGCAACTTTAATGAGAATGCTTTTACTGTTGTTTTGAATGTTTGATATCTTTTGTAACTAATTGTGAAATATGTTTTAATAACAGGTGAAGAACACGACGAGGATAAATTAGGTATATTAGATATGACATATTGGTAAAATGTTGACTATAATGAAACAGTTTTTATTTGCCTTACTAGTAATACTGTCTGCAATATGCTACATAAGTGTGGAATGTAGAGTGTTATAGCAACAGAGTTCTCCAAGAACTACAGAAGCAACCTGGTGCCACTGTACCACACACCTTGTAGCCTGAGCTAAGGGGTTATCTACTAGACGGGTGAAATACAAAAATTAACAAAACACCTTTTTTTTTTTTTACTTTTGATATTTCATTTATTTAGTAGATAACTATCCAATGTTGAATCCTCATGAGGGATTGCCATATTAAGGATACCAAATAAAGGAACTATGTATGAAACAGAATCCTCCTTAATTTTGTATCCTTGAATCTGACATAAGGTAACAGTTTAGGTATGTATCTACTAAACAGATAAAAGACCAACATTAAGAAAAAAAATCTGAATTTTGACAATTCCGCTACTCAGTGGATACCTTCCTAATTTGCCAAGTGGGATTGCCATATTTAAATATACCATATTATTGAAGGATCTACTAAACACAGACACATTCACATACACACACATATAATCACAGACACACATGGTTTTTATTCAAGTGGTCATCCTGCCTCCCTGCCTGTGTCTGGGAGAACTGGAGTCTATAATTTCACTGGAGATAAATTGGGCATTCTGCGCTCTTGCTACACAGCTCCCATCTTAGCCTTGTAGTCTTAACAATGCTGGGGTAATGTCATATCCTGGCGGTCTGCACACCACAGAGTGAACGTGTTTGCAGTATATGACTCATTGGATAGATAAACCTGATGCCCCAATGTCTTCACATGCCCAGTTGTCCTTAATAGCTTTTACTGACAGCCAACCAACAAGGGTGAAGGAACATTAAATAACTGTAACCATTAAACAGACACAAGTAGCATGTTTTTTTCATTATTATCTCTTAATGGTGTATGTTTACAATTTTTTTGTAAATGAAAATATTTAAAGTTAAAAAGAATGTCAGCAAACTACACTTTTACCCTGACAATAGCCTTTTTGAAAATATTTCATTAATTTATTTTTTATTCAGAACTATTTGCTTGGGCATTGCCCCAAATGTCATTATAGATGAGTCCCACCAGTTTGCAACTTAATTAAATATATTTTTTTACTGCTGTTTTGAATATATTTATTTTGTAATATTGTAGTTAAATGTATTCTTTGATTGTTTTTTTTTTTAATAACAGGAGAAAAGAATGACAAGAAAGATAAGTCAAGTATGTTAGAATTTCAATGTTTTGAATGTTATGAATGTGTTTCTTTAGGAACATTTTTTAACATTTTAATAAATGTTTAATATTATGTGTATTTTTTTGTATCTTTATAAAATGCTCAAAACAGTTTTGGTGACAGTGCAACTTTAATGAGAATGCTTTTACTGTTGTTTTGAATGTTTGATATCTTTTGTAACCAATTGTGAAATATGTTTTAATAACAGGTGAAGAACACGACAAAGATGAATCAGGTATATTAGAAATGTCATATTGGTAAAATGTTGACTATAATGAAACAGTTTTTATTTGCCTTACTAATAATACTGTCTGCAATATGCTCCATAAGTGTGGAATGTGGAGTGTTATAGCAACAGAGTTCTCCAAGAACTACAGAAGCAACCTGGTGCCACTGTACCACACACCTTGTAGCCTGATCTAAGGAGTTATCTAGTAGACAGGTGAAATACAAAAATTAACCAAATACCTTTTTTTTTTACTTCTGATATTTAATTTATTTAGTAGATAACTATCCAATGTTCAATCCTCATAAGGGATTGCTATATTAAGGATACCAAATAAAGGAACTATTTCTGAAACAGAATCCTCTTTAATTTGGTATACTTGAATCTTACATAAAAGTACCAGTTTAGGTATTTTATCTACTAAACAGGTAAAAGAACAACATTAAGAAAACATCTTTTTGAATTTTGATAATCCAGCTACTCATTGGATAACTTCCTAATTTGCTATGTGGGATAGCCATATTAAAATATACCATATTATTGAGGGATCTACTAAACACAGACACATTCACATACACACACATAATCACAGACACACATGGTTTTTATTCAAGTGGTCATCCTGCCTCCCTGCCTGTGTCTGGGAGAACTGGAGTGGATCATTTCACTGGAGATAAATTGGGCATTCTGCGCTTTTGCTACACAGCTCCCATCTTAACCTTGTAGTCATAACAATGCTGGGGTAATGTCATATCCTGGCGGTCTGCACACCACAGAATGAACGTGTTTGCAGTATTTGACTCATTGGAATGTGGAGTGTTATAGCAACAGAGTTCTCCAAGAACTACAGAAGCAACATTTGCTATTTAATTTGTTTTGTAGATACCTATCAAATTTTCAATCCTCATGAGTAATTTCCATATTTAATGATGCCAAGCAAATAAGCTGTCTGTGAAAACGCATCCTTCCTAAGTTGGTATCATAAAATATGTCAAAATTACATACGGAAGCCAATTTAGTGATTTACCTACTAGACAAATGAAAGAACAACGTTAAAAAAAACAATTTTCTTAATTTTGACAGTTCGGCTACTTAGTGGATAACTTCATAAGTGGTCATCCTGCCTCCCTGCCTGTGTCTGGGAGCACTTCATTGTAACTTTTACCCTCTAGTACCTATTGGAATATGTAGGACAGTTCGACAGATACTTAATTTCCTCTAAATTGTCATTTCTTCTTCTATTGCTAAAAATATGATTATAATTTTGAAATTGTTTTCATTCTTATAGAACAACCTACATATCCAACAGGTTATTTAATTAACCACTTTTAGTTGGTAATGTAATATAATGTCATTATTCTTTCATGTAGACTTTTTTTTTTTTTCAATATATAGTTTTTATTGAAATCAAATGTGCAAAGGAAGAACAATCACATCAGTAGTACAACAATACTGTAGTGAGAAACAATAATGCATACAGAGACTTCATAAATTGACATGAATATGAGGAATACAATGCACAATACAAGATACAAATTATTTAGCAGAATATAGTATGATGACTGATAATTCTCAGTGTATGACAACATAGCGAAGTAAACATACAATATAAACATACAATTACAATATTTTATAGCACTCTGTCATAATTGTTCACCGATGAAAATTACAATGTTACCATGTGAAACTCAATGACGCTTCAAGTTGGGAAGTATAATCTGCATGAGACATCTGACGTCTAATGATGTACATGGTGGGCCTAAAGTCTGCAGATCAGGGTGAACAATCCACATGGCCTAATTATAGATCATACCTTGAAATATGTATTACGGCTATAATGCCGTTAACTCGCTTCCTCTCTAGGAAGACTGTCTGGCATGTAACCAGTTCTGTCCTAACAGTTACTTAGTTCTCCAGAGCACGTTGCAAAAACTGAACGAGAGATTAAACAAAAACAAAATTTTTACTTAAATAGGGCGATGAACAAGGAGAAAAGAGGGTGAGGGGGAGAGAATAGAACAACACTCTAATACCAGATATTAAGTGAAGTCCGTAGTCTGATTACCAATGGCTTCCCAGTTGTACCACAATGCATTAAAGGAATCCAAGTGTTTTCCCATTGCCCACTTTTTTTCAAAGACATAAGTGGAGTTAACTTTGTTTATTACCTCCTGAACTATGGGGCATTTTACACTCTTCCAATGAGCGGCTATGCTAGTTTTCGCTGCTACAAGAATGTTTAATACTGCTGCTCTTGATGAGAGGTCGCCTAAATCAGGTAATAAATGAAGAATGTAACTGGCTGGTTTAAGTGGAATATCGTGACCGCTAACTGATTTGATCAAAAGTCGTATTGAGTCCCAAAACGTGTGTAGAGCTGTACAATCCCAGAATATGTGTTTCAACGTACAATTGGGATCGGCACATCTCCAACAGTTAGGGGTCGAACCTGGATAGATTAAACCTAGCCTGGAAGGAGTCAGATACCACCTCATTAATAATTTAAAATAAGCTTCCCAGTGAGTAACACATTGTGAAGATTTTTTAGTGTATGTAATAGCGGCTTCCCAAGTAGATAGGGGAAATATTTCACCTAGGTCTCGTTCCCAACGGACCATGTACGGCAATTTGTTCTCGCCTGGATTTGATGATAGGGACGAGTAGCAAAAGGATAAAGATTTTATAGAGGATGTGCTTTGGCGGGCCAAAAAACACAAGTGCCCTAGTCTACTCCACTCTAGTGGGTTGATATATTTGATGGATCTGGATTGCAGAATATGTTTCAAACGTAAGTATACAAAAAGGTATTTTGGTGGCAACTGGAAAAGTTTTTGTACGGTAGGAAATGGCATTAAACCTGTCTTTGTATACAAAGAAGACACATGTGAAATACCGCTGGAGACCCAACGTGATAATGGCAAGTCCGGGGAGATAGCCGTGAGCGCCTGCAAAGGAGCCGCGTAGAGTAGCTCCGAACAGGGCCCCAGCAATGAGCTCCAAGACAACCATGATTTCATTAAAAATGTTGTAGTAGACAGCATGGTTGGTGATGTTGGATGTGTCATTGACCATAAATTATAACTCAGGGGGAGTGAAGTACCACACTTTATTTCCAGATCCAGCCACACAGGCGTCGCCTTGAGTGTCATTATATCTATACCTTGAGCTAGAGCAGACGCTATATAATAGTTTTTAACGTTAGGGATTTGAAGGCCTCCTTTTTTAATGGGGTACCACAGGGAACGGAAGGATACCCTTGGGGGCTTTTTTTTCCATACATGAGCATTTAAGGTCATTTGAAAACGTTTTAAAAGGGCATTAGGAAGGGCTATAGGCAATGTTCTGAACAGATATAGGATATGCGGTAGAGCCATCATTTTTAGGGAGGTAATCCTACCTATCCAGGAGGCATTTGCCCCGTCCCAGGATGCAATTTGTTTTGAGATTTTTGCTAGAACCACTTCGTGATTTTCTAGAATAGTTTGTTTCGTTGATCGAGCTATCTTGACACCTAGGTAGGAGATAGAAGTTTTGCGCCATTCGAATGGATATTGGGCCTGAAGTGTGTTTAACAGCTGTGTATCTAGGTTAAAAGGGAGAATTTGTGTTTTAACTATATTGTTCTTATAATACGATATTTTGCCGTATTCTAGCAAATTGTTTATAACATGCGGAATCGAATGAGACGGTTTGGTAAGAAATAGCATGATATCATCTGCAAAAAGTGCTACCTTTTTTTCACCTGCGGGCGTGAGTATGCCAGGGATCAAGGGGTCTTGTTTGATCACTCTGATCAGTGGTTCCAGGCATAGGATAAAAATGTGGGGAGAAAGGGGGCAGCCTTGCCTGGTTCCATTAGTTATAGGAAAACTGCGAGAGAGAAAGACGGTATTGAACACCTTGGCAGAGGGCGCTGAATATAGGGCTTTAATGCTATTAATGAAGGGGCTGGAGAATTGAAACGCCAATAGTGTGCTTTCCATGTAAGACCAATTGAGGCGATCGAACGCTTTTTCAGCGTCCAATGCCATAAAAACGCCTTGTTCTTTTTTCTTCATAGCCCATTCCAATATATTTTTGGACTGCATTAAATATGTTTGTAATGTGAGGGGACAGATGTGATGCCATTTTAATGTAATAATAATTGGAGAGGCCGTCAGGGCCAGGGGCTTTATGTTTGGGGAGGGAGCGGATAGCTGATTCAACTTCTCCGGTCGTGAAAGGTGTGCTCAACAACTCGTTTTGCTGCGGTGTGACATGTGGGAGATTTATCCGTGTTAAAAAGTGCTGAATTTCTTCTATAGTGGGTGTGTGCGTGTCAGTGTGTTTTCCCAGATTATATAGGTCTTCGTAGTAGTGAGATAGTTCGTTGACAATATCATTAGGATTATACAATTTCACTTCGTCTTTGGATGTAATATAGGGAATTTTAGTCTGGATATATCTAGATTTTAATTGGCGCGCCAACAGTTTGCCGGCTTTATTACCCATATGGTAGAAGTGTTGTTTCAGTTTTCGAGCATGATTAATATAGTCGTCTGCGTGTAGATGGTGAATGGCCTCTTGTATTTTGGCTATTTGTTTAGATATGGACTTCGAGGGGGAGGCTTTATTGGATTTTTCCAATGATTCCAGCTGTTGGGTAAGCTTAACCATGGAATTTTGGATGCGTTTTTTGTTTTTTGAGCCCAATTTTATGAATGCACCCCTAATGACTGCTTTATGGGCAAGCCATTGTGTTTCAACGGAGGTGTGCTCGGTAGAGTTAGTATGAAAATAGTGGTCTAATTCAGCAGCAATCGCTTTATGGTTTTCCGGACAGTCTAAAAGTGATTCATTTAACCTCCACTTTCCCCGACCCTTGGCGGGGTACGGGACCTCAATAATGGTCTCAATTGGGGCATGGTCAGACCAGGTGCGCTGGCCTATTGTTTGGCTGACCAGATGTGGTAGAGTAGATTTGTCTATGATACAAAGGTCTATACGCGAGTAAGTTGTGTGGACATGTGAGAAATAGGAGTAATCCCTGCCCGTAGGATATAAATTTCTCCAGACATCATATAAATCAGATGAATGGAGAAGGTGGGTAAATAGTTTGCCGTTCTGTATAGATGTCTTAGTAGGGGGTTTTTTATGAGTGCGTTGGGTGTCCAACTGGGGGTCTAAGGCGCAGTTGAAATCGCCACAAATTATTAAATGTCCTTGTTTAAGCTTGGAGATTTTATTAAAGGCTTTTTTTTAAAAAGGGTATTGAGCTTCGTTAGGTGCATATAGGGATACTACTGTAGCTTTTATTCCGTTCAATTCACCCACTAAAATTAGTAATCTACCCGCTGGGTCTACATATTGTTTATACAATGAGAAAGCCCAGTCTGAATGGAAGAATATGGCAACTCCCTTGGTTTTGTTTGGTGCATGTGCGTGAAACCCAGTTGGGTAACGTGGTGAATATAGTCTAGGCGGGCCATTCTTTTGGAGGTGAGTTTCCTGTAAGCAAACAATTGCTGCATTAGAGGCATGCATGTCCCGTAGCACCTGCCGCCGTTTGTTTGGACTATTGAGCCCTTTAACATTGAGGGACATAATTTTCATTGTATTACGAGTCATATCAACAACCGTATAGAGAAAGTGCTAAGGACATGGCCGTAACGTCCGATGGACAAATGAGAACACTGAACTATAATCTGAGTGAACGTTTGCTTTACAAATAAACCGCCCTGCGAAGTGGTCAGGCTGTGCTCGTGCCTTCCTTTTAAGCCAATGGTGATGAATGCAGCTTCCACTGGTAACATGTATAAGAGTGTGGAAATTACGGGGGAAAGATGAGAAAGGGGAAAAATAAGGGGAAACAACAAACAAAAGTATATACAATTATCTCCATTTAGAAGGAGATGAGAAAAGGTCATATAGAGTACACCGAAAGATGAACTCAAGAGGTGACCTGAAAAGTTGGTGGGAACGTGGGAACGTGGAGCTCCTACTGCCCTGATGGTGTATAACTCAAAAGCAGAAAAGGAGAGAACGCATTTTCATAAAGGGTAGTATCATGGCGGATATGCCGTGCCCTAATCATGATTGGAAACAGCAACCTTAAACAGCAACATAACGAGTGATTTGAATAGAGTGCAGTTGGTAGCCACAACAAATAAGCCTGGGTCAAACTGCAGTATATTGCAACAGGTTAATTTTGGTCTGAGCACGGAGTAGTTATAATCGTTAGGTTGTATTGGTCAAAGTGGCTCTTTAACTAAACTTAGCCTTGAATTTAGATCTAAAATTTAAACGGAAATTAAAATTTAAACGGAAAGTCTGGATAACAGACGGAGCCTTAAGGGTATAACTCGTGAGTTATGACGTGACCTATGCACGCACAGAGCACACTGAAAGGACCAATGTTACATATACCACGGCAGCAGAAGAATAAAACAATATAAATAAAGCATGAACATTTTTGCTTAAAGTTGAACCTTCAGCATGGCAAAGGATACGGCCCGACTTAAGCGTCTACACGCCTTTTACAGGGACAATATAATATGACATAACATATAATGGTAACTTCAACCCCAAGGCCGTCAAAGTGATTAACATTACTGACCAAGAAATAAATAAATGAGGGAGGCCTTAACCATATGGTCAGGGTGAAAATGCTAACAATCGCTCTTACTCTTATTACTATGCCCCTTCAACAAGACCTAGCTTTGGTATATGCAATAAGTTAATAGGTGGGTGTTTACAGACGGGATAGAAACCCCTCTGGAGCATACAGTGGAATACTATACCAATATTGCTCGAAATATATGGTGCATGATGACTGTAAAAGTTCATTTCGCTGTGGTTTGGGCTCCTGCCATATGCCACTCATTTTGGATTTTCTTCGGAGAACTCTCCCCGGGTGCCACTTGACGTTCTCCTGTTGGTCGCCAGAGTCCCCATTCAGAGAGAGTCTTCATACCTTCTTTAGGGTCGCTTATAACACGGGTTGTTCCCTGTCTCCAGACAATCAATTTTGTAGGGTAACCCCACTTGTAATTCACATTGTTGTTCCGCAAAGTTTTTGTAATGGTGATAAATTCTCTGCGTTTCGCCATGGTGGCAGCAGACAAGTCCGCAAATAAAGCAATTGTGGTGTGTGGGTCAGGAAGGTTCGCCGTTTTCCTCGCTGCTGACAATAGGGATTCTTTGTGTACATAGTAATGAAATTTGACTATCACGTCTCTGGGCGATTCAGGAGGTAATCGAGACGGTCGAGGGAGTCTGTGCATACGATCATAGGCCCATGCAGAGTCGGGTAAGTCCGGGACCAAGGCCTTGCAAATAGAAAGAATATACGCTGGGAGAGCATCGTGGGAAATGTCATCGGGAATACCCCGGAATCTGATATTTTGCCGCCTGGACCTGTCCTCCAGGTCAGCCAACTTCAATTTCAGTGCTTCATTTTCATCCGATAATGATTGGAGCTTGTCCACAACTTCGTTATGGGCATTGCATAGGTCGCCCGTTTTGTTTTCTAAGTGGCTAGTCCGGTCGCCCAGGCTTGTAATTTCTTTCCGCAGATCTTTGTCAATACGCTGGAAATCAGCTTTTATGGTAGCTCTCAGCTCTTGCAGCATTTTGTGGAGACTCTTCTCCGTTACTGGAGAGTCTGTGTATTTGGAGGAGATTGACTCCTGGTCGGAAGCGCCGTCCGACATAGTTTCTGTCTCCTCGCCGCCATCTTGGGTAAGTACTTGGCGTTCTTTTTTCTTTATTTTGGCCGATTCGCGAGTTCTCGGCTGCTTGGGATAAGACATACTTCCGACGCCGAGGTTCTGCTATGTTAGGGCAAGGTAGGTAGTTGAGTTATCGCTTTGGGTAGCTTGAATTGTAGCCTTCAGGACGGTTTAACGCCGGAGCTCCTACTCCATGCGGCTGCTCACACCGGAAGCCAGACACGCCCCCATGTAGATTTTTTTTTAATCTTCAATGACCACCTCTGTTCAAATCTGTACTTCTCCTGCCTCATGTTAGATCGGACAAGATCAGTGAATGTTAAAGAACTCTGTCTTCATAGGCTAAATCTCAATGCCCCCCAAACTCCCGTCGAATATGTAGCATTGAGCTACTATATAATTTGTATTTTCAGAGCTCCTTTGACTCCTTGCAAATGTTCTCAACCTTATTTATGTACCAATTAAATTCATTAACCACTTCCTATTTAAAAATGACATATTCTGAAATTCAGTGTTTAAAGAACTATGTATTCATACACCTGTTTTCAATGCCCACTAAACTCTTATTCTAATATGTGGCATGTAAGCTACTGTATATATATATATTTTTTAATTCTTTATTTTTGAGTGCATGGTTAGACAAGACAGCTTGCTCCACCATAACAGCTTCATGAGCATAAATATATCACGGTAGTGTTACATTTATGGCATTTGAACAGTGCACAATTTTTATATTTGCAGAAACAGAACATAATATACTATCAGTTACGCATTATAACTAGATTTGCTCGCTTTGTCTGCGTTTAGTATGGAGAACATGCATGCTAAATAAAATTAGTGCTTGTATAATAACGGTTGGTAAATATAAAGTGAGAGCTTAGATTTCAAGAGTACAAGTAATTCCGCTTAGCTACGCTGGCATCTTAAGATTTGACAGGTTTACATTGTGTTCCTCCTAACCACCTAGAAGGGATCGTCGCTTTGCCCATCGATTGGTGACGTGGTTTAGGGAAAGGTAGGAGTAGAAAAAAACATGCTAAGACATCGCTTAAAAAGTCAGTGCAAAACCTAAGTATATACAGTACTCTGCAGGATCATCTTTCTGTATGGTTAGCATCCGCTTGGTTGCTGCTGCAGCTGTGCTGGGTCGGCTGGCTTCTCAGCCCTCTCTGGGTCGCTTGTGTTTCCCGCTGGGTGCTATATTGTTTCGGTACTTGCTGGTCATGTGTGAGTTCGTTGTTATGCTTTGTTAGCATCAGCCTTGGGAACCTGAGGGAGCCTGCGTGTTGTGCCCGCTCTGTGTGAGCAAAGTGAGAGTCCAGGTAAGATGGGAGCACTTTCTCCGGTTGTTGCAGGCTGAGTGGGTGCATGGTCGGTCCTCCGGCAAATGAGTCACGCTGGGATGAGTGCTGTTTAGGGTTCTGCCCCTCCAGTGCAGCTGTGGTCTCCCGCCTGTTCGGGTCTCCCATGCCTCTAGGTGCTGGCCCGAGTGACTGCGAGGGCTGTGTTTGCCGCTTCCCTGTGTGGGGATCGGGAGGTAGGAGCCATTTTGGTGAGATCCAGAGTAGGCAAGAGGACTTCCGCTCACTGTCTGCACGCATGGCAACCGCCATTTTGGAGGCAGCGGTCGGGCTTCTCTGCCTTAACTGCGGGGTCACAGCCAGGGTGGGGACTGGGATCACCCCCCCCGGTCCATAGGGGGGGAACAGAGCCGGACCCGCGCTGGTCTGTATCGTTGGTCTGGATCTGTGGTGCAGGATAGTGAGGCAGCGGCCATCTGCCTCACTCACCGATGAAGAAGGCCCGGGTTGGGGCAACCGGTTTTTCTCCCCTGGGGGACTGAAGCTCAGTGAGCCAGCCTCTCCCCAGGTCCAGCAGTCCCTCGGCTCTGGGTAACTTCGCCGTCGGTCCGGTTTGGGGTGATAAAACGTGTTTTTTGCGAACATTCTTTATCGTGTGTCAGGAGCCGGTCCGACGTGCGACCGTCCAGCTTGGTGGCCCGGCCCCGCCCCCCAGCTACTGTATATTTGATATTTCCAGAGCTCCTTTGACTCTTTGTAAATGTTCTTAACCTTATTAATACACCACTGCACATAGCTTTTTTTTTTTTTTTTTTTTTTTTAAATAGAACTTAGCTTAATTATCTTGCTTGGCAACTAGCTTGGCATTTACATGATCTTAGGATCCTGGCATTTAATTATAATATTCCATTCCTTAGAGTGGATGAGTTTTTTGAAGGATCAGAAATAATGCTGTTTTTTTCTTGCTAATAGAATATGCTTTTCTCTCATGACATGTTCTTGGATAGGGAACTAGAGGAAAGTTAGTGACACTGGAATATTGTATTCATAAACTTAGCCTTCACAAAATAGACAAGATACACGTTTCTACAGCATACTATGATCTATATATGTTTAGGATTTCCAAGCTCACTAATAGATAGATGAGCATCTAATATATATATATATATATATATATATATATATATATATACACGTTTATTAAAACAGCAGGGAAGAGTCTAAGTCTAAGAGTCATATTGACCATCATAAGAAGAATAAGAAGAAAACAGCTTTCAGGAGTGAAAGGGATTTTCGTATCACAAACAGTTTGTAATCACCAATGTGCTTGGAACCAGAATTGTTGAATTGTGCCAATGCTGTGTTGCATCTCCAAACATGTATATTATTTATCCATGAGGATGGTAAATACCAACAAAACATATAATGTAACTTTAATGCATGAGTACACTTAGTGTCATGGTAACCCTACTAGTTATCTCCGCTAAATTCTCCTCTCAGCCAGACTGGAACCGTTAGTAAAGATAGCTCTGTTTCCCTGAGTAACCAGGTGAGACATAGTTCTGGAAGTAATCTGTTTTTATTGCACAGAATGCAGCCTTTTATGCCCAGACCCCCAGCATGGTGTCTCTATTATTTTACACATTGATCTCGCCCAGGCATCTCTGCATATGGGAGATAATTGAGTCAAAGCTTGGTAAGTTAATTATCTCCTGGATACAGAGAGCCGAATACATAAAACCCCCGAAAACACACTGAAAACAGTTAGGAATCCCCAAAAGCCTTATATCCCCGGATAGCTCTTTGTAGAGCGCCCAATAAGTCCAAATAGCACTTTGATCCATAGAGGTTTGGAGAAACGCCACCCCGTAAAATTTTAGATTGACTGCAAGTGTGGTCTAAAGCCAAAAACTATTACAGGCGGCTACAGGTATTGGCCGGTAATTTAACGGGGTCTCTGGGCTGTTCTGGAAGGGAGGTCCCTCTAGCTCATAGGTAGCGATTGTTCTACCCAAGGCATTGTAGCTCCCCTCCAAAGAGTGCTCTCCTGGTGTATTAGGAAAGGAGGGAAAACCGAATGACAAGTTAAAAGCGACAAGGTAGTAGTGTGGCCAAGCCGGAATTTCAGGGTGAACTCAGAGAAGTCCCGCTGTTTTGTTCATTACTTTACAGTTCAGGTGATAGGTTGCAAACAAGGAGAGATAGGTGCTTGCTGAGCTCCTGAGGATGGGAGGAGGAACAGAGGGCCAGGAGCGTGATATAGTCTTTTGGTGGTTTTAGCAGTGTTTGTCACTCTTAGCAATGCCTTATAAAACTGACAGAATAAAATATTTACTTCCCGTTTTTAAAAGAGAAAATTTTGTTTTCCCATTTTTTTAAAGAGATTTTCACAATTTTGCTCATAATTATTGATACAACAATAGTTCCACTAAAGAAAAAAAAACTAGAAACACCTACGTAAAAGCCAGTAGAGCTGTCCTTAGTGAGGCAGAAAATTAAGCATTTAGAGTGTAGAGGCTGCTGAGACAGTCTTTTTGCACCAAAATCACCACACACTAAATAGACAATGTAGGCATTATAACAATTTCACCTCTTAAAAGTGATTATAGTGCCTGTAGTCTCCAGGCGCTGTCCTTACATTTAGTGTTAAACCCTTTTCAAACAGTTTAACACTGAATAAGGATCACTGGCTTCTCTTAAACCCACTACTCTAGAGGTGTGTCAAAAAACAAGATTACTTCCTTTTAGCCACTTCCTTCTAGAGATACTGATTCATACCTGAATGGGCACTGTAATAGGCTGAGGACAGTCAGCAGACAATCTCAGCCAATCACAGCCACCCATTCCTGCTCAGTCAAATGGTTCTTTAGGGGGTATGTGCTGATGTGACTTTCGTATATAAGTAAAACATTAAAAATGGTTTAACACTGAATAGAAGGATGGAGGAAGAATAGAATTCAGACTCTCTAGCCACTTCAATGAGATGAAGCAGTTATAGTACCCACAGGGTTCTTTTTAACTATATTGATTCTGGTGCTTAGAGTGTCTTTTTAAACTGCAAATTGTTGGAAAGTTGACCCTAGAATTGCACAAAAACACAGCATAATTGGAAAAATAATGAAAGTCAGCTATGCTTTGAGCTCAACATGATTTAAAAAACTGTTCAAGCAAGAGAAAACTAATGCAGGTATAGAACAAAATTAACTGTTGACTTTATTAAGACTTTATTGATCAAGTGTTTGCATGAAACATAAAGACAATTGTTTCTTTTGTGTTATACCTGCATGTTTAATTGCATTAGTTTCTTCTTGCTTGAACAGTCTTTGAAGTTACTATTGGATGAATAAAGTGATGGACATTTTTAACATTAATACTGACGATTCATACTTTTGTGTTTACTATAGAATCAACTGGTATTAACTATCCTTTTTAGGCAGTTTAAAGGGAAACTATAGGCATCAAAACCACTTTAATTTACAGCAGTTTAGGTGTATATATCATACCCCTGCAGTCTCATTGCACAATACGATCTGCTGAAGACTTACGTCTATCTTCTGTCCGTACTCCCACCTCTGATGCTTGCCTTCAAGATTTCTCGAGGGCTGCACCGTTCCTTTGGAACTTGCTTCCCTCCTCCATTAGATGCTCACCGAGTCTCCACTCCTTCAAAAAATTGTTAAAAACCCACTTCTTCATAAAAGCGTATCAATTAAACTGTTAATAGCTCCCAACTGATTCCTCTTCTGCAACTGTCACTAGTCTAATACTGTCCTTACCTTTTGTGTCATTTTACCCCACTCCCTCTAGCATATAAGCTTATTGAGCAGGGCCCTCAACACCTCTGTTCCTGTGTGTCCAACTTGTCTGGTTACAACTACATGTCTGTTTGTCTACCCATTGTAAAGCACTGCGGAATTTGATGGCGCTCTATAAATATCATAATAATAATAATACTCTGCATTTAGCACGTTTGCTTCTGTTTATGCAGTCCTCGTCATACCTCCCTTGGCTGTAAACTCACATCTTTGGCCTGAAAAAAATGATTGCATATTCAATTAGATGTTAACTTGCTTGAAAGGCTTTTTAGCTCCTGCTCTGTAATTTGAACTTAAATCACACACAGGAGGCTCCTGCAGAGTTTAGTGCAGGAGATAAGACATCCTAAATTAAACAGAATGTGCAATAAAATAAGTTGAAACATTAGATCTTTCTTTACTGGAAGTGTTTAGGAAGGAGGTGTGACTAAGCCTGTATAAACAAAGTGATCTAACTCATAAATGGCAGAGAATTGAGCAGTATTTCTGCAGTGGCATGATCTATACATCAAAACTACTTCATTAAGCTAAAGTTGTTTTGGTGTCTATAGTGTCCCTTTAAGCATGAGTACACGATACATTGTTACACAATATTGTTTGTTGCAAGAGAACTTGAAAGGATAATGTGTATATCTATTCAATCAAGTTTACATGAATAATAGGCTTCTTGAGTGGATAGTACTTGCATTGTAGCAAATCTATGCTATTCTTTCAGCTGCGCTATTTGGCCTAAAATGTGTCATGCCCTGTGAATTCCCAATAATTCAATTCAGATCAGTTAATTGGTGCGGATATAACTCACCACTTAAAATGGAGATTATGCTATATGTAAATATAATAGTAACATTGTTAAATACATTTTATCTGTAAATGTGTAGGAAGAAGGAAGCAGCACCTTTGCAAAGTTCTCAAGCCCACGTCAATATTATTCAGTATGTAATAAGAAAAGAGGACAACATGCATAATATATCGTAGTATGTTGATTATTTGGTAAGAGAGAACAAAATTAATTGCAATTACAATGTATTAAGCTGATAATTAGGTCCAAATTGATGTGCCTATGGGATGATCCTGTGGATGATCCTGTGGTATGATCCTGTAGATATACTGCATGTCTTAGTCCAGTGGAGGGAGATATGCAAAGAGGGCAGAAAGTGACACTAATATACTGTGATATATCAGATATGCTGGGTGGAGTGTATTTAGAAGTGCACAATCACATTTATTGAAGCCTACTGATAACTCTCAATGGATAGCATGGAGTGCAATAATGCACACTCCTGGATATATACAGGTTCCCACTCATGGATGTATATGGCAGAAAACCTCGCCATTAAGATAAGAAAAAGATAAAAATATACAGTGGTCATGGTATGGTAAACATAAAAGGAAATTTACTGACTGATATATAGCAAAAGTGGTTTTGCTCAATCCATGTCATGTTCTTGATCTGGTCAGGTAAGAGACTGTGGCCATAAGAGTTAACATTAGATGTTTTATTGGTGAGTTCGGACATAATAGAAAACAACAGGATATCTTATAAATGAAATAATAGGGGGAAGGACCGTAAGAGAAGGTTAAACAACAAAGTTTTAGGCAATATGCCCTATATAAATTATAAACAGAATGTAGAAAGATAATACAAGAACATATAGATAAAAGTATAGGTTGAATATAGAGGGTCAAGTATAAAAGAATAGAACAAAACAGAACAACAAGGTTTCAGGAAAATAAGAAAAGCACAATTTAGAGAATCAGCTGGTGGGAGCACTGATTATAAAGGAAAATAAAACCTTGCAATAGGAGTTAGCAGCAATGTCCAGATAGGTGTTATGCAGGTTGGTGTAAATCAGGATGGCAGGATAGTAGTGTAGATTAGGCTAGTTTGGAGCAGGTTGGTTTAAAGCTGGTTGGCAGGATAAAGCAGGATAGAAACGTAGGTAAGGCTGGGCTGGAGCAGGATGGAATAAAGCTGGTTGGCAGAATAAAGCTGGTTGACAGGATAAAGCAGGATAGAACCATAGGGTTGAAGCAGGTTGGGATAAAGCTTTAATAAATAATAGTTTTTAAAGTTAGCTTAACCCCTTAAGAATGGCGGGTGTACTATGCCGTCCTTGGGAACCTGGTCTTTCCTACTTACCTGCTCGCCGCCGATCCCCTGCCAGCAATTGCAATAGGGAATCCCCTTGTGGCTGATCCGGCCCTCCCGGGCCATGTGATTGTGGTGACGTCGCACTCACATGGACAGAATAGCTGTCCAAAGCTGTGCCTGCAGATGGCCTGCCTGTACTTCCCTGATGCCTGTAATAAAGTTTAATAAAGTTTTAAAACAGTTTAAAAGTAAATTATATATACTTAGATCATATATATTTATATATATATATATATATATATATATATATATATATATATATATATATATACACACATAGAGACATAGTGTATATGTATTTAAGTGTATTTTAATATGAATATATTATGTATAAATATATATAAATATTATATTAGTAAATATATATTAATATTAAAATACTTTTAGAATTATATTAATTTGATATATATATAGGAAACATAGGGGGGATGGTTGCACTCACCTAAACATGCTTAAATGGGGTGCTGCTGGGGGCCATATTATACAATAAACAATACACAAGATCCAGCGCACTCTCCTATCTACTAAACAGCAACTTCAATGTTGACAGATTTTATTAGTTTGTAAAAGTTTTTTTTAAAAAACACCTAATCTAGGCAAAAAAATAATGGGGATTTAGTTACATTATATGATCATACATTGCATAAGCCTGCCACAACGTCAATGGGGTACATTGACGTTGTGGCAGGCTTATGCAATGTATGATCATATAATGTAACTAAATCCCCATTATTTTTTTGCCTAGATTAGGTGTTTTTAAAAAAAACTTTTACAAACTAATAAAATCTGTAAACATTGAAGTTGCTGTTTAGTAGATAGGAGAGTGCGCTGGATCTTGTGTATTGTTTATTATATATATATATATATATATATATATATATATATATATATATATATATATATATATACACACAATATAAAATAAATAAGAAATTTAAAAAATCATGAAAAATAAATAAATTAAAATTGTATATACATGTGTAATTTCGTCCTAACTGTATTTTGATATCACAATATATATACCATATATATATATATTGTATATATATATATAGATATGGTAGTTTGAAAAGCACTCCAAGGACTTCATATAAGGTGAACTTATATGAAGTCCTTGGAGTGCTTTTCAAACTACCATATATATTATTGATGCCGACAAGCACCAGGCTATATATTTTTGACTATACTGGAGTGCAAGCTTTTGGACATTGTTTTATATATATATATATATATATATATATATATATATATATATACCGTATATACTCGAGTATAAGCCGAGTTTTTCAGCCCATTTTTTGGGCTGAAAAACCCCAACTCGGCTTATACTCGAGTCAGAGTCTGTATTATGGCAATTTGCATTGCCATAATACAGACTGGGGGGAGAGGGGGGCTGGCAGAGCTGTACTTACCTTTCCTGCAGCTCCTGTCAGCTCTCTCCTCCTCCGCGCCGTCCGTTCAGCACCTCGGTCAGCTCCCAGTGTAAATCTCGCGAGAGCCGCGGCTCTCGCGAGATTTACACTGGGAGCTGACAGAAGAGCAGAACGGACGGCGCAGAGGAGGAGAGAGCTGACAGGAGCTGCAGGAAAGGTAAGTACAGCTCTGCCAGCCCCCCTCTCCCCCCCACTGAACTGCCACTGGACCACCAGGGAAGGAGAGCCCCCCTCCCTGCCATATATCAAGCAGGGAGGGGGGACGAAAAAAAAAAAAAAAAAAAAAAAGAAATAAAATAATAAAAAAAAAAATGAATAATAAAATAAAAGGGGTATAAGGACCACTATGGGAGGGGGGGGGTATAAGGACCACTATGGGAGGGAGGGGGTGGGTTAAGGACCACTATGGGAGGGAGGGGGGGTATAAGGACCGCTATGGGAGGGAGGGGGGGTATAAGGACCACTATGGGAGGGAGGGGGGGGTAAGGACCACTATGGGAGGGAGGGGGGGGGATAAGGACCACTATGGGAGGGAGGGGGGGGGATAAGGACCACTATGGGAGGGAGGGGGGGGATAAGGACCACTATGGGAGGGAGGGGGGTATAAGGACCACTATGGGAGGGAGGGGGGTATAAGGACCACTATGGGAGGGAGGGGGGTATAAGGACCACTATGGGAGGGAGGGGGGGATAAGGACCACTATGGGAGGGAGGGAGGGGGGATAAGGACCACTATTGGAGGGAGGGGGTATAAGGACCACTATGGGAGGGAGGGGGGGTATAAGGACCACTATGGGAGGGAGGGGGGTATAAGGACCACTATGGGAGGGGGTGGGATAAGGACCACTATGGGAGGGAGGTGGGGTATAAGGACCATTATGGGAGGGAGGGGGGGGGGTATATGGACCACTATGGGAGGGATGGGGGGGATAAGGAACACTATGGGAGTGAGAAGGGGGATAAGGACCACTATGAGAGGGAGGGGGTGGGATAAGGACCACTATGGGAGGGGAGGGGGAAGTAAGGACCACTAGGGGAGGGGAGGGTAAGGACCACTAGGGGAGGGGTGAGTCAGGACCACTGGGGGGGGAGTGAAGGAACACGGGGGTGGGGAGGTAAGGACCACTGAGGGAGGAGGAGGGGAAGTCAGGACATATGGGGGGGAGGGGGCGGCAAAAATTTTTTTGCCTACGGCGGCAAATATCCTTGCACCGGCCCTGCACACACTGCATTCACACACTGCATTCATGCACACACACACTGCATTCATGCACACACACACTGCATTCATGCACACACACACTGCACTCATACACACACTGCACTCATACACACACGCTGCACTCACACACACACATACGCACACACTGCATTCATTATACACACACTGTAAATAAATATTCAATTAATATATTTTTTTTTAGGATCTAATTTTATTTAGAAATTTACCAGTAGCTGCTGCATTTCCCACCCTAGTCTTATACTCGAGTCAATAAGTTTTCCCAGTTTTTTGGGATAAAATTAGGGGCCTCGGCTTATATTCGGGTCGGCTTATACTCGAGTATATACGGTATATATTTATATATGTAAATTTTGTTCTAAATGTACAAGGACTGAAACGTTGACACTTCTTTGTATTACTTGATGCTTGAATAAACCGCACGATTAGAAATATTATTGAGTCCTGTGAGTGCACTTCAACAAGAACCTATATATATAGATATAGATATAGATATAAAGATATCAAAATACACTTTAAATATATATTTAATATATATATATATATATTTAGTGTATAACTAAATATTACAAATATACTATTTTAAAACTGAAGTATCTTTTTCAGTGTAGCCAATATGTTGATCAGTTAATGATTGGTTGGATAGGATAAGTCTGTAGAATATTAATATTTATTCAATTTGTATTAAACTGTTATCTAAATTACTGTGCACTGTTACATCATTTAGTATTATTACCATTTAATTTTTACATTCACACATATTTTATTTAATATATTTTTATTGATGTCACAGTGCAATAAAAAAATAGCACTTACAATGTGTTTATATTTATTTATTTTTTTGGTTGCCTCATTAAACATTACATACCGTGTCTAAATAAGTAGGCTCCAATTTGTAAACATTATTCCATTTTGCTGCAGTTTTGTAAGGGACATATTTATTTCCATAGTTAAGAGATCTCATTTTTTCAATTCTTTTAGACATACATTCTGTAAGATCCATGTTAGGATTTGCTAACATGACTTTGCCTTTCAAAATGAAACTATTTATTTTATTTTTACTCCTGTATAACACCATAGTTTGATTAAATACTCTGAGGTTGAAACAGTAGTGTACCTAAATGGGGTGTGGGGCAGTCAATCCCAGGTGAACAGAGCACTCCCTTTTCACTTTAGCAGGCACCTGCCTAGCCGCATCGGTTGCCAGCAGAAGGTCTGCTCTACAGATTCAGACCTTGCAGGCATCAGGGAAACTGTTTCAATCAGTCTGTACTCTCACTGACAACCCCCTTGTCAACCTGTGCAAATGCTGAAGCATCACCCCCGTCTTGCATCAGAGCTGCTGGAAACTGTGCAATCAGAATGATCAGCGCTGCAAAACACTAGATACCAGGGATCTAAATAAAAAGCAAATGTGTGTAAGGGTATAAATTTGAGTATGTGTGTGTGTATTTGAATATGAGTGAGTGTGTGAATATGTTTGTGTGCATATGAATGAGAGGTTGTGTGTGAATATTCTTGTGTGTATGAATCTGAGCATGGATTTATTAATGTGAGTATGTGAATATGCATATGTGTATATAATAATTTCATTATGTGTATGTCAATGTGAGTGTGTGGGTGTGCATATCACTGTATGTTTATATGAATGTGAGCATGTGGCTATATGAATGTTTGTATGTATATGAATGTGAGTTCACTGGCTTTGCTCCTCTTCCTGAGTTGTGTATGTGACACATACTCCAAGTAATCCATGTCTAAAGTGGAATTATGAGACAAAAATTGATTGACTGGTGTGTGTATTTGTATATATATATATATATATATATATATATATATTTACATTTTACGTCTCTATTTATCCAAATAGGTTATGGTGGGAAAACATTGTGATTGAAACCCCTTTCCCCTGAAGTCTGTGGATAATTAATACAATATTAAACAAAAATTTTATCTTATGGCTGGTGTGTGTATTTGTATGTATACATATATATATATATATATATATACATATATATATATATTTATTTATTTAAATTTTACGTGTCTATTTATGCAATATTTTTACATAATTATATGATTTTACTGATTACTATTTACTATTTGACCTGCCTAACAACATAGGCAGAAAGTCCAGAGAATTTAATTTGCAAAACCTTTATTTAACCCTTTAACTTTCCAAAACACCATAAAACCTGTACATTGGGGGGTACTGTTATACTCGGGAGACTTCGCTGAATACAAATATTAGTTTTTCAAAACCGTAAAAAGGATTACAATGATGCTATCAAGTGTAGTTTTTGTGTGAAAAATGTAAAAAACAAATATGAACGCTAATGTTGGTCAGCATTTGTGACTAATTGGCTACTAACAACGACTGGAGATACCCTATTTTAAATAACCCCTGGGTTGTCTACTTTTTCAAATGTTATGCCATGATGAGTATTTTATTGCAGCAAAAACTAAGTATTATGACATTCACAGTTAAAATATCATACAGAACTTGAAAAATAACAAAATGTCTTATTTCTCAACATTTTCTAGATTTTATTTATATTAAATTATGGTTCATATATTGATATTTGATGTGAAATGAAAGCCCTGTTTCACCTAAATAAAATTGTATATAATAAGTTGCAAATAGCGCAAATTCTAGGTTTTGTTTTGATTAGAATGTGTAATATTGCTTTTGTCCTTAAGGGATTAATCCATTTATGTATTTACTTATCTGTTTGTTTATTTTTAGTTTCACCTGCAACGGAAGCTCAAGGTAAATTGTGGACATATTGTATTAAACTTCAATATTGAATTGGTCTGGCCATCTCATCATGTATTAGTGGAAAAATGTTTTGTGTTAATCTCAGAAAATCATATTCCATTCATATTGGATTTATTTTTTTATAATAAAAAGGTTATAATTTTAAAATCATTTTTAAAATAATAAAATAACTTTTATTGAAGAAAAAAGAAAAATGCTTGCAATATGGAAAGGAAAGATTCATAGTACAGTACTGTGGTCTGTTACATTCGGGTGTCAGGGTAATTTCTTTGGTGAAAGCCCGTCTTTAAATGATATCTAGAAAAACTGGTTTGAAATTAAAAGCAGGCTAGATTTAGGAGGAAAGTTTTTCTCTTTTAAAATAGAATTTTGAAATAACTTACTGCCTGATATTAATCTATGCTCATGCTTAGATAAGGGTATTAAAACTGTTGGGGATCTGTTGAGGATCTAACCAAATCAGAAAAAAATGTAACTTTCTCATAACTAAAACTAACTTCAGGTTTTGTGAACAAAGATTTTTATCTTTATCTAAAGGTTAGATCATTTTTAATGAAAAATCGAATTTTCCCGAAAGAACAGGAAAACAAAACAAAAAACTTTGAACTAATCATTAATTCTAAGGATATTAAAAACCTAATTTCAAAATCCAATCATTTATTATATAAAATATAAAATCATTCTACCCTTCTGCACTATTGAAATGGAGTAGAGATCTGGGGATACAAATTTCCCATGAAGATTGGTGTGAATCAAGCCAAACCCTAGATACGAATCTTCATTGCTTAAATCTAAACAAGCTACACTATAAGATCTTAAATAGATGGCATCTTGTCCCTAAAAGGATTGAAAAAATGTTCCCTACTCAATCTGATGATTGTTGGAGATGTGGAAAAAAAAGGCAGCAGATTTTATTCATATCTGGTGGGATTGTTCGATTATTAAAGATTTATGGCAGGATGTTGGTGCAAAAATAAGTACAATTTTAAAATCCAAAATACCCCTAAAACCCGATTTGATGCTTCTACATATAAACATACCTAGAATTAAAAAAAGAAAACATGATTATTTTGCTACATATGTTGAGTGCAACAAAATAAATTATAGCAAAGAATTGGAAAAAAAACCCTTTTTAAACCTGACTGGTGTCTGATAAGACATCAAATAAATTTTCAACTACTTATGGAGAAATGAATTCCAACACCTGGTAATAAAAAAAAACCTCAGATATATTGGATTTTGGGATGACACAGTAAAAAGATTGAATTCTTTATAAAAATTACTATTGTTGAGTCAGGGTAAGTCTTGAAAATTGAAGGTTAGCCACCACATCTCTCCTTTTCTCTTTTTGTGTTTAGTCCTTCAGTCAAGAGAAAATACGATTCACTTTTTTTTTTTGTAATTTTACGAGCAATGTATGTTATTTTTGCATACTAGGTAATTAATGGATATAAAGAAATACAACAAATTAAATAATCAAATACAATAATGGTAGAACAGTATTGTTTATTAATAACCGAGTAAGATTTTATTGTATTCGTATGCAAACAAAAAAATTGTCTTTTTCACTGTTTTTGCATTTGTAACAAAAATTCTGAAATAAAAATCAACTTTAAAAAACTATATAGCGACCCTCAAGTGGCGCACTTGCTCTCCAGAAAGAACATTTTACTAAGTGGCATCACAGTAGAGTTACACCAGTTAGTAAAAATCATTTGTGGTGTAACTTTAATGCAACTGGAATTTGAAACCCTAAGCTGCTTACAGAATCTAAGTGGAAATCACTCAAAAACATAGAAATATTTTCCCATGGAAAAAATATTTGCAAATGCTAAAAATACTAATCAATTCTAATTCAAAATCTCTATACATCATTACATTTTTCAGAATCGACAAACGCTACTTCAGATGAATCAGGATCATCAGGTAAATTACTATGTTGTCATAGTAAGTAATAAAATGTAGTGTCTTACATGTTTGCATGCATATGAAAGATAGAGCTTCTTGCTAGTTTAAGCTGCTAAATTTGTTAGATTCTTCAAATTATTAGGAAAGGTCCAAATATGGTCTGGTATTGCATTCCCAATACCTATTTTCTATTCAATAATTACATTAAAACATATGGAAATAAGAGGAAGGTAGACTGATCATGCACAAAACATGGACATAAGTAGGCGGTACTACCCTTGAATTTCATTTCTATGGCTTACTAAAAAGATGAACATGGAACAAGTGCTTGTTCTGCTTTCAGAAAACATAGTGCAAGAAAATGGTGTTTCAGCTTTTTCCTAAATACACAGTGTACAGCACTGACTTTAAGCGTGGAGACGCTCCACTTTCCTCATAGAGATGCATTGAATCAATGCATCGCTATGAGCAATATTCAGCATCTCCATGCTGAAAGTCAATACTGCACACTGTGTAGCCAGGGGCGTATTAGCCATGAGGCTAATCTAGAGCTCTTTAATTAATATGTGTTTCCAGCAAAACAATAGCATTTAGCATTAAACTGTTTTATATGTTTTATTTAAAGAAACACTATAGTCACCTAAATTACTTCAGCTAAATAAAGCAGTTTTAGTGTATAGATCATCCCCCTGCAATTTCACTGCTCAATTCACTGTCATTTAGGAGTTAAATCACGTTGTGTCTGTTTATGCAGCCATAGCCACACCTCCCCTGGCTATGATTGACAGAGCCTGCATAAAAAAAAAAACTGGTTTCACTTTCAAACAGATGTAATTTACCTTAAATAATTGTATCTCAATCTCTAAATTGAACTTTAATCACATACAGGAGGCTCTTGCAGGGTCTAGTACGCTATTAACATAGCAGGGAATAAGAAAATCTTAATTAAACAGAACTTGCAATAAAGAAAGCCTAAATAGGGCTCTCTGTACAGGAAGTGTTTATGGAAGGCTGTGCAAGTCACATGCAGGGAGGTGTGACTAGGGTTCATAAACAAAGGGATTTAACTCCTAAATGGCAGAGGATTGAACAGTGAGGCTGCAGGGGAATGTTCTATACACCCAAACTGCTTCATTAAGCTAAAGTTGTTCAGGTGACTATAGTGTCCCTTTAACTATCCACTTACTTCAGGTGAAAAGGGGGTTTTCATCCACAATTTTTCCCCACCACAACCAAGTTGGTATGTACTTTATAAGTAATGCCAAGCCTCTATAGGAAGTCAGTAAGCAACCTCATGCTGATGAGTTACATTGACAATGAATCAGCTGTCCAGGAGTGGTTCACTGGCTTTGCTCCTCTTCCTGAGTTGTGTTTCAAAGCTGTTGTATACAGTAGACACATACTCCAAGTAATCCATGTCTAAAGTGAAATTATGAGACAAAAATGAATGGCTTGACTGGTGTGTGTATTTGTATGTATATATATATATATATATATATATATATATATATATATATGTATATATATTTAAATTGTACGTGTCTATTTCTGCAATATTTTTACATAATTATATGATTTTACTGATTACTATTTGACCTGCCTAACAACATAGGAAGAAAGTCCAGAGAATTTAATTTGCAAATCCTTTATTTAACCCTTTAACTTTCCAAAACACCATAAAACCTGTACATTGGGGGGTACTGTTATACTCGGGAGACTTCGCTGAATACAAATATTAGTTTTTCAAAACCGTATAAAGGATTACAATGATGCTATCAAGTGTAGTTTTTGTGTGAAAAATGTAAAAAACAAATATGAACGCTAATGTTGGCCAGCATTTGTGACTAATTTGCTACTAAAAACGACTGGAGATACCCCATTTTAAATACCCTGGGTTGTCTACTTTTTCAAATGGTATGCCATGATAAGTATTTTATTGCAGCAAAAACTAACAGTATTATAACAGAACTTGAAAAATAAAAAAATTTCATATTTCTCAACATTTTTTAGATTTTATTTATATTAAATTATGGTTCATATATTAATATTTGATGTGAAATGAAAGCCCTGTTTCACCTAAATAAAATTGTATATAATAAGTTGCAAATAGTGCAAATTCCAGGTTTTGTTTTGATTAGAATGTGTAATATTGCTTTTGTCCTTAAGGGAATAATCCATTTATGTATTTACTTATCTGTTTGTTTATTTTTAGTTTCACCTGCAACGGAAGCTCAAGGTAAATTGTGGACATATTGTATTAAACTTCAATATTGAATTGGTCTGGCCATCTCATCATGTATTAGTGGAAACATATTTTGTGTTAATCTCAGAAAATCATATTCCATTCATATTGGATTTATTTTTTTATAATAAAAAGGTTATAATTTTAAAATCATTTTTAAAATAATAAAACAACTTTTATTGAAGAAAAAAGAAAAATGCTTGCAATATGGAAAGGAAAGATTCATAGTACAGTACTGTGGTCTGTTACATTCGGGTGTCAGGGTAATTTCTTTGGTGAAAGCCCGTCTTTAAATGATATCTAGAAAAACTGGTTTGAAATTAAAAGCAGGCCAGATTTAGGAGGAAAGTTTTTCTCTTTTAAAATAGAATTTTGACATAACTTACTGCCTGATATTAATATATGCTCATGCTTAGATAAGGATATTAAAACTGTTGGGGATCTGTTGAGGATCTAACCAAATCAGAAAAAAATGTAACTTTCTCATAACTAAAACTAACTTCAGGTTTTGTGAACAAAGATTTTTATCTTTATCTAAAGGTTAGATCATTTTTAATGAAAAATCTAATTTTCCCGAAAGAACAGAAAAAACTAAACAAAAAACTTTGAACTAATCATTAATTCTAAGGATATTAAAAACCTAATTTCAAAATCCAATCATTTATTATATAAAATATAAAATCATTCTACCCTTCTGCACTATTGAAATGGAGTAGAGATCTGGGGATACAAATTTCCCATGAAGATTGGTGTGAATCAAGCCAAACCCTAGATACGAATCTTCATTGCTTAAATCTAAACAAGCTACACTATAAGATCTTAAATAGATGGCATCTTGTCCCTAAAAGGATTGAAAAAATGTTCCCTACTCAATCTGATGATTGTTGGAGATGTGGGAAAAAAAAGGCAGCAGATTTTATTCATATCTGGTGGGATTGTTCGATTATTAAAGATTTATGGCAGGATGTTGGTGCAAAAAGAAATACAATTTTAAAATCCAAAATACCCCTAAAACCCGATTTGATGCTTCTACATATAAACATACCTAGAATTAAAAAAGAAAACATGATTATTTTGCAACATATGTTGAGTGCAACAAAATAAATTATAGCAAAGAATTGGAAAAACCCTTTTAAACCTGACTGGTGTCTGATAAGACATCAAATACATTTTCAACTACTTATGGAGAAATGAATTCCAACACCTGGTAATAAAAAAAAACCTCAGATATATTGGATTTTGGGATGACACAGTAAAAAGATTGAATTCTTTATAAAAATTACTATTGTTGAGTCAGGGTAAGTCTTGAAAATTGAAGGTTAGCCACCACATCTCTCCTTTTCTCTTTTTGTGTTTAGTCCTTCAGTCAAGAGAAAATACGATTCACTTTTTTTTTTGTAATTTTACGAGCAATGTATGTTATTTTTGCATACTAGGTAATTAATGGATATAAAGAAATACAACAAATTAAATAATCAAATACAATAATGGTAGAACAGTATTGTTTATTAATAACCGAGTAAGATTTTATTGTATTCGTATGCAAACAAAAACATTGTCTTTTTCACTGTTTTTGTATTTGTAACAAAAATTCTGAAATAAAAATCAACTTTAAAAAACTATATAGCGACTCTCAAGTGGCGCACTTGCTCTCCAGAAAGAACATTTTACTAAGTGGCATCACAGTAGAGTTACACCAGTTAGTAAAAATCATTTGTGGTGTAACTTTAATGCAACTGCAATTTGAAACCCTAAGCTGCTTACAGAATCTAAGTGGAAATCACTCAAAAACATAGAAATATTTTCCCATGGAAAAAATATTTGCAAATGCTAAAAATACTAATCAATTCTAATTCAAAATCTCTATACATCATTACATTTTTCAGAATCGACAAACGCTACTTCAGATGAATCAGGATCATCAGGTAAATTACTATGTTGTCATAGTAAGTAATAAAATGTAGTGTCTTACATGTTTGCATGCATATGAAAGATAGAGCGTCTTGCTAGTTTAAGCTGCTAAATTTGTTAGATTCTTCAAATTATTAGGAAAGGTCCAAATATGGTCTGGTATTGCATTCCCAATACCTATTTTCTATTCAATAATTACATTAAAACATATGGAAATAAGAGGAAGGTAGACTGATCATGCACAAAACATGGACATAAGTAGGCGGTACTACCCTTGAATTTCATTTCTATGGCTTACTAAAAAGATGAACATGGAACAAGTGCTTGTTCTGCTTTCAGAAAACATAGTGCAAGAAAATGGTGTTTCAGCTTTTTCCTAAATACACAGTGTACAGCACTGACTTTAAGCGTGGAGACGCTCCACTTTCCTCATAGAGATGCATTGAATCAATGCATCGTTATGAGGAATATTCAGCATCTCCATGCTGGAAGTCAATACTGCACACTGTGTAGCCAGGGGCGTATTAGCCATGAGGCAAACAAAGCATTTGCCTTGGGCGGGATTTTCCGGGGGCGGCAAAAAAAGCCACACACACTTACAGACACACACACACTCACTAACAGACACATTAGTGAGTGTGTGTGTGTCTGTTAGTGTGTGTGTTTGTTAGTGAGTGTGTGTGTTAGTGAGTGTGTGTGTGTCTGTTAGTGAGTGTGTGTGTCTGTTAGTGTGTGTGTCTGTTAGTGAGTGTGTGTGTGTGTGTGTGTGTGTGTGTTAGTGAGTGTATGTCAGGGAGTGTGTCTGTTAGGGAGTGTGTTACTATGTGCGTGTCTGTTAGTTTGTGTGTGTCTGTTAGTGATAGTGTATGCGTGTCTGTTAGTAAATGTGTGTGTCTGCTAGTGACTGTATGTGTCTGTTAGTGAGTGTGTATGTCTGTTAGCTAGTATATGCGTGTCTGTCAGTGAATGTGTGTGTGTGTATTTAGAAGGCGGGGAAAAGGGGTTTGCAGGGGGGTTTGAGGGGGGTGCCGGAGATTTGGCATGCCTAGGGCAGCACAAAACCAGGATACACCACTGTGTGCAGCACTGACCCAGGAAGCACCTCTAGTGGCCGTCTGAGGAGTTCCACTAGAGGTGTTCCTAGGCTGCAATGTAAACACTGCCTTTTCTCTGTTTACAACAAAAAGCCTGCGGGTACAGGCTATAGCCACTAAAACTACTACATTAAGCTGTAGTTGTTCTGGTGACTATAGTGTCCCTTTAATAGTAAATATTATGCATGCTGCTGTTCTTCTTTTGTATATGCATGCTGCTGTTATTCTTGATTATAGTTACATGGAATTGTACTTCTACTTACTGTGGGAGTCCCATCTAGAAAATAAAGTGATTTTTCCATTTTTCACAAAAATAACTTGGAAATGATTCTCCACTGCAAAATTTCTCTCTGTGGAATTTTAAAAAATAGTTTTGAAATTCTTTTTTTCTATTAGAATGTTATTAATACAAAACTGACAATTTTTTTTAATAAATGATATACGTGAACATAGTCACAGAATCAAAAAGTATCTTTAAAATGCAGTTTTTGTGATGCAAAACAGAAGAGCCCAACCATGATAACACTGCAGGAAATGTATATATTTTTTTAGAGATGATTCATTTTGATTACAAAACGTTCCTGTTTCACTTACTGAGGAAGTTCCATCAAGAAAAAAAAAGTGATTTTTCCATTTTTCACTGTAAAAATTCCCTTTGTGGAATTTTATTAAAAAATAGTTTTGAAATTCTTTGTTTCTAGGAGAATGTTGCACGTGGGGAAAAGGAGCATTCAAGACTTTCAGTGGTCAAGTCATATATTTTAAATCACAGAGCACTGTGTCCTTCCTTCGTCACTGTGTTGAAAATGGTGCTGAGTTTGATATAGAAATACAGAGGAACAGAGATTTTAATCTTGAAAAGATAAAAGCAATTATTGATAACAATTTTATTGAAATTAATGAGACTGGGATTCATGTCAACAGCAAGGGGTAAGTCTGATTTTATTATATTTATGTAATATAATTTGACCCTTTTATCAGTTTAAATGTAACAATAATAAGTTTCTGATAGTGTATTTATCACATGATGACTGCAATTTTTCCTTCATTAAGTTTAACACCTTTTATAAGTTTCCTGGTTTATGTTTAGCACAGTGCAATGCCCTTTGCCCTTATATGTTAATATTTTTGTGTACTTTTTTGTGTTATTGTATATATATAACAGTTCTGTGAATTTGCATATTTTTAGGTATATCTGAACTGAAATTTCTCTCAAATATTATAGGTGACAAAAAGCTGGGGTCCAAATATATACCCGTGGCATTATAGGTGACAAAAAGCTGGGGTCCAAATATGTACCCGTGGCATTTTGATGTACATGCGATATAGCTCCTCAGTCAGAAATATTGCGGCTAGTCATTGCTATTATTTACCATTGTGTTATTGAAGCGTTTTTTTCAACATATTCACCGCTGCCATTTATTCCTTATCAAGGGCATCTTGCTGTATTTTTATCAGTAAGACTGTAACCAGAACTGTCAGTATCAGATATATACACTAATCTTTTTGTTCATTGTATACACACGGGTGCCTAAACTCTATGGAAGAGTTCTTTGCACAGGCCGACGGCTTGCTGGAGCAGGCAGAGATTTTACAGTACACAGATGAAGACGCAGAACGGATTAGGTGGGATGAACTGACCACAGATCTCCCCCAAACTACTACTATAGTAGAAGTATATCTGGAGTTAATACGTTTAAAAAAAGAAAGAGACTGACTTGGATTTACATGGACTATTCCTATCGGACTACCATAGGAGACTACAAATACCAAGAGGGTTCAGGATTAAAAACATACCTACAATAGGGCGAGCAAAACCAAAAGTCTGCAAAAAGTGGATTGCGGTACTGAACAAATGCTCCCTAGACCTGATCCTCATCATCATAGAAGACGTGAAGGAAGATCTTATCAAAATCAGACAACGTATCACACAACTTGAAGCAAAGGAGGCCTTACTACTAACCTCAGCAGAAGCAGCTCCCACCCTTTTTGAACCTTGAACAAAACGTGAAGGAGTACAAGACTGACCTGATTAGATTCAAGCGTGAAAAACAAGAAAAAGTCAAGAGTGACTACATGGAACACAGGGTATACAGGTGGTTGAGCGGCCAGAACGAGATACCGCGCTTCGCAAGGAACAGAAGACCCATTAGGAGACCAAGGCAATGCATGTTACGGTTGCCTCCAGGCTGGCTGGAAGTTGGACCGTAGAAAAGGAATGCTCCTAGCGCTCACCAAAGGATCATCAGCACCGTAGACACCATAACTACTGCGTAGCCACCATAAGCACTGCAGACTCTACGAACCACCGCTGCTGGGCTGGTATCTCGCCGTCTGCTCTGCGCCCTGGACCTATGACCAGGGACCAGTAGATGAACCTCTTCCTTCTGTAGAGCGAAGCAGGATCAGGAGCAAGAGCTCTTACAAGAGCTCAGTAGCTAAGGGAGTATGAAGAGCATAGCAATCCCTGTAGTGATTATAGCTGTCCCCTACAAACATGAGTCACGGCTGCAAGTTAGAGGGTCATAAGAGGTCTCAGGTGCTGGAACACCCAGCCTGGTTTTTATTATGGTTGTGCACATACAGGACACACCCAGGGGGAGGCATAAAATAACCAATCAAATAACAGTACAACCCACACATCCCCTCCCCTCAGATAAGCAGTTAACATAATTATTATAGACAGTAAAAATTCAGTTTTCACACATACACTGTAAATTTAAAACCATGCATTCAATCTCCATAAATTACATATTTAAACTCAGCATACAACAAACATAAACACTTCCAAAAATCAGCCAAATCCCTCCAGCGGATCAAAAGTTAGGTGGAAGTCCTTTATGACCGACCGCAAGCACAATTTCCTGCCCAAAACAGTTCCATAGATTTGGGCTGTGCGGTCGGTCAATTTCATGCAGAAAAAACGACTAAGTCCCATCATCAAACGGGACTTAGTCTCTGGAGCTGAAAGTTCTGTATGGGAGAAGGTAAGGGTCAGCGGTGTTCGTGTATTTGCACATTATATGGACTACAGACAGGAGATCCTTACACAATTGGGGGACCTGACTACGTACTCAAGACTTACCACAGATCCCACTATAACTACAATGCAAACCATCCAACAGACCCTCCAAAGAGGACTGAAAGCAACCTACATCACCCAGGAGCTTTTTGATTTTTTATTGCAAAAGAACCCAAGGGCGCCAGTGATATACACGCTGCCTAAGATACATAAAAACCCTAAATCACCACCAAGGAGACCAATTGTGTCAGCTATAGGGGGGGCCCTCGAACCAATAGCCAAATGGCTAGACTACTCATTCAAGAAACCCATCGAGGAACTTCCCACATATATCAAAGACACCCCAAGCCTTCTCAAACTATTGCAACAATTTACTGAACTGGAGCCTGAATTTACCTTTTTAACATGCGACGTGAAAAGCTTATACACCATCATCCCACACGACATGGGTATTAACGCCATGCGAACAATCCTGACATCATCATCATCATCGTACATGGGACCACCTGTAGAGTATATACTGGGACTGCTACACCTTGTACTTAGTCTAAACTATTTTAGATTTGAGCATACTTGGTATAAACAAATTGCAGGAACTTCAATGGGGGTGGCTATGGCCCCAATGTATGCCAATAGCTACATGTACGTATTCGAACAAGAACATATACTCACACCTTTTCATGACAATATATTGTTTTACCACCGATTTATCAACGACATCATTATGATCTGGAAAAATGGGGGCCTCACCCCGAACCAAATGCTTGATACCATCAACAGCTTGGACACACCAGTCCGCCTCACAATGACAACAAATGACAAGCAGATTGACTTCTTAGATGTTCGTCTGTACAAGGAAGACGGCAAAATAGCCTATACCCTATTCAAGAAACCAACAGACAGGAACAACCTCCTACATGCTGAAAGCCATCACCCAAAACATCTAATCAACTCACTTCCACAGTCACAATTCACGAGGGTGATACGGAATAATTCTAATGTGGCTAACACTCAACTCCAACTACAAGCTATGTGGGAGAAATTCCTTGCACGGGGTTATAAACCTAGAGATTTATCTAAAGCATTGGACAGATGCTACAAAACACCAGCACAGACCACAACAATAACAGTAAAAACAGAAAGATTAGTATTCCCCATAACGTACACCACCATATCAGACGAGATTAAACAATCAGTGGACCGCAACTGGCGAATCCTACAGAACGACATCAGCCTGCCACCACAATTCAAGCAGCGCCCGATGATGTGTTATCGGAGGGGCAGTAACTTGAGGGACCTACTGGTCAAAACCGACCCCACACACTGCTATAGCAAACCTAATACTTACCAGAACCTGGGGTGTTACAGATGTTTGGGCTGTGTAACATGCAGCCACATGATCCCCAGTAAATCGTTTATGCATCCACACACTGGCAAGAAATACCTCATAAGACATAGACTCACCTGCACAAGTGACTTTGTGGTATATAAATTGGGGTGTCCCTGCGGTTTGATATACGTGGGAAAGACCGATTTACCACTATGGGAAAGAATACGCAACCACCGTTCAAGTATACGTACAGCCTACAGAGACAATGGCTCAGAACAGCCGGTTTCAAAACATTTTCTGGAACACAATCACCCCCTACCCACAATGAAATTCTTGGCCATTGACCATATCCCACCACCTTTACGGGGTGGAGATCGCAAGAAGCTCCTATTGCAAAGAGAGCTCTACTGGATCCGAACACTGGACACTGTGCAACCCAGAGGATTGAATGAAAAATACACTCTAGGTATTTTTCTATGACATGTTAGTCCTCAGGACTGGAATTTTGATACTCTAAAGTCTTTACGTTACATGTATTGGGCCTAATGAATAGGCCACCATTGTATACAAGTATTGCCCATATGTCTGAATGTTTCCATACCTATGTTAATTGACCTGTGGGTTTATAGGCTGTTCCGTCATGTCCCGATATATCATTTTTGGACGTAATCTTGACCATTTGGTCAGCTATAATATCCAGGACATGAAGCATATTTATTTTCTATGCATGCACTGACTGTACTGGTTCTGTATGACACATGGCTTTAGGGGGTTTGAGGACACCGTTACACCTCCAGTGATACTTCATTCCATTGATTAGTCTCCAGGACATATCCATCGGCACAGATAGAAAATGTATATGTGTATGATTATGTTTCAATGTTGAACATCACAATCTGCTCTACACTCTACTCTTCAGTTTTTTTCAGGGGTTTATTTGTTTGTCTTCATATAGGTAGTGTGAACTCATTGTGCAACTTAGGGCCCTACGTATAGAGGGATAACTGTTCACATGTATCACCCCGTTTTTTGCCCTTTTAGTACCATCATCAGCACTACACACTAGGAGACCAAGCTCCTGCTATACCACAAGTGTTGAGCTATCCTTTGCATTATAAGCATATCTCCACCAAATAGTACACATTAGCTCCCATCCCTGGCCCAGATCTCTAGATATTTATCTGCATTTTACCGTGGTGGCACTACATGCATTACCACATTACAACCCTACATGGCTACAGACTAGCCTTATCTATGCCCACTTTCTATTTTTTTTATATATCTTCAGTTTCTTCCATCATCTGGATGCTGTATCAGCATAGGATACAAACAGCCCCTCTATTCTGTGGACATCATAGTAACACAGTGTAGAGAGAGAAGTCCTCCCTCACTGTGAGTAGTGACTTGCCCTCCGTGCACTATATGCTCTGCTACAGATCGGCAATATCTCTGATCGCTCCCCCTAGCCCTGCCTACTTCTTCAGTCACCCTGCCCAGCTCTACACGAGCGGCTGGTTGCCATGACGACATGTCAACACTGACTGCCATCGGCTCCAGCAACCGCCAGAATGCGAGGTCATTCAGCTGCTGAATACATATCCAGGGGTCAAGTTTACCCGCGTTTTTGGCGATCACTATGGGGACCACACAGGGATTGGGGTAAGCCTCACCTGTTCTGTATGCATTGTACTTATGCAATTTGTATTCGTTTGTTATATAAATGTTGGTTTATGTAATGCACCTTATCCTGACGAAAGTTGTGCACTAGAACTGAAACGTTGATTCTTTGTGGCAGTTGCTGAATAAAAGCCAAGTTATTTTTTCACTATTTTTTGAAGTCCTTGGAGTGCTATTTCCTACTACTTTGTTGTTCTATATATATATATATATATACGATATTACAACTGTTTCTTATTGTTTATGCAGGGTTAAATTGCCGTATATGGACAAGATGATGATAATTAAAAAACGTGGAGTATTTGTAAATGTTCTTAGCCGCAAAAATTATCTTACTTTAACTTTGCTTCCTCAACGATCATTGTCTGTGAGTATGTTCTTATTGTACTATGTTGTGATGGAAAAAGTGTGTCCCCTATCATAAATGTTAAGCTACATTTCATTCATCTTACTGTATGTCATGCTGCTGAACTTGGTTTATCTTAAAGTGCATTAAGTTTTTCCTGGTAGCATTCTTGGCTAGCCTTTAAATAACTGTCACTTCTCTGGAATTTATACTATTGAATAAATTGCCACATCTCTGATAACTTGTGTTAACATTTTTGTTTGATGAAATGATCCATCTTCTTTTAATTGTATATTAAACATTTATCAAATGGCACCATAAGCCATTTTAGACAAGGCAAAGTCTAGGGAAACATTGCCAATGAAGACGGAACATTGAAACATTGTTTGATTCTCTCTTTTTTTGTATGCTTTTTAGATTTGTGCATTTTGTTTTGGCCGAATCGCATTTGGTCTGAATTTCGACTGATTTGCTGATCTTCCAAATTCTGTATGTTGAGTTTATTCACAGATCAAGTCTTCAATTTCATATTGTTGGATAATATTTTCTAATTATTTAATGTTTGTATAATTTTTAAAAAATATTTTTTTATCAAAATATAATTTTTTTTTATTAGTATATAAAATATGAAAATATTACAAAACAATAATATTTTTCATAATATGAAATAATTTTAAAAGTTATCAGACAATATAAAATAATTTGAAAAGCTTATCCAATAATTTTAGATCAAAGCTATAAAGTAAGTAAAGTGACCAGTAAAAGGAAAAACGCCAAGTAGAGGCAGGGACCACTCATAATCCGGCTTTACATCATGACAGTATACAGTGTTTGCTGACATGGCGAAGCATACAAAGTGACAGTATTTGACAACACAAATATTGTTACTGCATACAAGTTGTATTCAAAACAATTTACAAAAATATATGCATAATTTATATTATATTATATATTTTAGGTAACCCTTACCAAGTTTTACCAAACATGTGGTATTGGTGGCAGTTCAAAAGACATCCCAGGTAACAAACTTAACAATTGATAAGCAAAATCCATTACAAATGTATACATTCATATAGAACATGTAAAGATGAAATATCTGAATAAATGGAATCAAATAAAATGTTATCAGTTGTGTAACAGTCTAGTAGGATACTAATATGTTATAAATGCACACATTCCAATAAAACATGCAAATATGAAATATATGAATACATATAATTTAATATATATATATATATAAAAAAGTGCTACCAATTGTGTAACAACAGCCACAAAGAAAGCTCCTAAGTTTAAAAATTGCCTAGGAACAGATTGTGCCAGAAAGACAGGCTAGAGACTACTGAATATATATAGGAACAAAAAAGAAAGTGTAGGTAATACAAAATTAAAGTGAATAGTTCATAGAGTGCTTAAAGTGCAAAGTGTACTTAAGCACTTAATACTTGCACTTTAAGCACACTATGCACTATTCACTTTAATGTTGTTCTTCCTATCCTGCCCTGTGTAGTTAGTTTTCAAGGTAGAGAGGCTTGGTTTTGTGTGCAGTCAGGATTTTTACACTTAAAGCCAAGGTAGATTTTCTACTGTCTCATTTTCTTACTGTGCTAAAATTGCACCTTACTTTAGAAAGAATTACTTCCATACTGCATTGTAGTACGTTCAGATACCATTATTTATTTTGGTTGTTGATCCCACATACTCCCAGCCCGTACTTTCATACTTTGTAGACATCTCCTTGTAGTAACATATTTTAGATTTTTACAAATGACGACCCCAGTCATAGCTGGTGGCAAGTAACGGCCTCACAATACCAAAGCGAGAGGGTGTACCACCATTGTGTAGCACACAGCAACATTCTTTTCACAAAATTATAGTTTATTACCACTTTTAATTAACTGGATAATTGTAACACCTTTACACTGTTCATAGGGACATATGGTATAATTATTTTCTTGGATTAGAAGGGAACAGCTTATTACCAGGTAGGGTATGTACACTTTTGTGTTACTTACCCGCTCTCTTTTGTTTCTTTTAATTGTGTAAAGATATAATGGGATGCTTAGATTGGCAAAGGCATCACATATTTGCTATAAATTAAAGACATCATATTACTTGGTTTATCTTTTTCTCTATTTCACCTAGGTGTGCTGGGTGTGCTCAGACACACTCTGACAAGGGCCGACTTCATTATACCTGTTTTGTAGACACTTTACTTTTGCATGATAAATTCTGAATAACCATATGCATGTTATAACAACAGCAAACTACTTATTTTTGAATAAGTATTTTTTTTTTAAATATAGTCTTGCTGGATTTTTTGTCTGGGTTCCCACCGTAGTGTAATGTGAAGTGCACACCTATGATTTCAATGTATCTTTCTGTAATTATTAATTATTTTTACTCTTTTAGATAATGAGTTACCTGAGTTCATTGAAAGTAATATAATTGCAAATTCTGGTGAAACAGACTATGGAACAAGCGATCCTAATAATACAGGTTTTAATGTAAGTATAAGCTGACAATTTGTATCAATACATCATATACGTAAACATAGTCACAGAATCAAATAGTATCTTTAAAATTCAGTTTTTGTGATGCAAAACAGAAGAGCCCGACCATGATAACACTGCAGGAAATGTATTTTTTTTTTAGAGATGATTCATTTTGATTACAAAACATGCATAAATGTTTATTTTCCACTTACTGTGGGAGTTCCATCAAGAAAAAATTTGATTTTTCCATTTTTCACAAAAATAACTTGGAAATGATTCCTCACTGTAAAAAATACCTCTGTGGAATTGTATTACATTTTTTTAATTACTTTATATAGATTTATATTTTGATTACATAGTCAGACACATAGCATGCACATAATCACGCAACACACTACTCCAAGCATGCCTGCGACTTGGTTCAAGGAGTGAAAAGGCAAAAAAAAAAAATCTATATCGGTTTGCACTAGAGCAAAAAAATGATTTTAAAAAGATCGCTTTTTTACACACTAGCACTTAACTTTAGTATCAAAAGCTGCCAGGGTGAGTGGTCAAATTCCTGAACCCTGAGCTGAAAAGTAGTCAAATCACAAACTAAACGAGCCATGCAATGGCTGGATATGTTAGTTTTGATTAGTACTTCTGAATTAGGCTCATGGGTGCCAAAAAAAAAAGGAAATGATTGATGGGATAAAAAGATGGTTGATGGCTATTGGACAGTCACTAAATATTGATTTTATGCACAGACCCCGTGAGAAATGAGCAGTAGATGGAAAAAAGGAGGAGCGGGAAAAAAAGAGCTATATTTATATATTAAAGTGACAGAGACTGCTTCATTTCAATGAAGTAAGCTGATTGCTGTGGTCCTGTCATTATAACTCTGCAATGTAAAACATCATGTCATACTGATAGCCACTAAAGGCACTTCTGTGGCAGTGACCGAGTAAAACTGCCAAAGAAAGGAATCAGGTCCCCACTAGTCCTATTTGGATTGGACAGTGCCAGAGGAGGGCATGCCTCCTCCATGACATTGTGGGACACTAAAGCATTAGGTTTGTATTCCTAACGCTTTAGTTCCTTTCATAAATATATAATATATTAACTTAAGTTATAGCTTTTTTTTTTACTGCTGCTCCTCTTTTTCCATGTATTGTTTTTTTTCTCACTTGAACTGTAAACCAAATGGCAGGAAAATATTCCTATCAGTGTATCGCAAAATATATGCATAATACTATATCATGTATATATTTTGAAGTACACTGTTTTGCTCATTTTCGAGCCCTTTTGGTTAATTATAATTATAAGATAATGTTTTTTTTTGCTTTTTTTTGCCTTTGAATTGTTTTTTCACGGACATTTCTGTTTTAGTATTGCAGCAATTTGATTTCACTCTACTTTACTTCACTTGACATTGGGAGCTCGACCATTGATAGTTACAGCAAAGTCTGTGGATATGAATATAGTAGTTGCGAGAATGAAGATAAAAGAATATGTGCATGCCCAACATTAACTGATCTAGCACGGATTAGTGGAAATCAAGGCTGTTCAGATGGTCTAAAATCCTGGAGAAATGATGAAAATATTGGGTGTGGTATGTACTTTCACTGGCATTTTCAAAAATATTAAATACATATACAGCTTTAAGCATAATGTTAAGCTTCCACCTTTATTGTCCTCAATCAACTCTGAACTTCTGGGTAGTTCAAGCACAGCTACCTAAGCACAGATGGACAGTTTTGTCTGTAAAACAGTAAAATGCCTTGACAAATACTTGCTTGCTCCGTTTGTTAAAGGGACACTATGAAGTCAGGAACACTATAGGTCAGTAGAATATTTGATAGAGTACTAACCTCAACATCTGAGGAAAGGGATTTAAGGTTGATTATTTCTGATTACTTAAAGGTAGGCAGACAATGTAATAGATAGTATAGAATGCAAATAAGACAGAGATCCAGCCAGTATCACTAAAACATAGAAATAAAATGCAACATAGTATAATATTGTTATAGCCTTTTCAATCGCCCTACACTTCAAGGTTACACTCACAGATTGGTTGCAAAAAGTAAGCCTTCAGGGTGCCTCCCCTATGATTAGGGGGTATGTCCCACTCTTGGTGATAGCTCCAATCTGGATACCAGGAATGTCACACACTCCAAACGGTACAGATGTAGAAAAAAAATAATTTATTGGCATATTTGTAAAATAATATGATTTAAAAAGCGATTCCACGCTATTGGGGATAAAATCAGCTATACACGAAGACTTGATGAATACTAGCTGATCCCTTCCCTCTTAGGAAACATGATCCTGGAAATCAGTTAAGAAGACAGAGACGTGTTCAATAACCAATTCAAATTTTATTTATACATCAGTTATATTTGTACCCCATTTTCATGTCGGTGCGGGCCATGAGCATTAATGACAGATTGTTTTTCACAAGTTATGAGAAGCTGTTTCTCGTTATATCCTACGTTATATAACGCACGTATATTTGATAAAATACAGATATATACAAATACCAAAATCTTGGACAATTAACAAGAACATTTCAAAATCAGTACTTTTCCCGTAACTAGGATTTTAGATAAATGTATTTCCAAGAATCGGAGATACAATTCCAAATTTATTCTTGGGTCAAATTAACCCTTATACGAACAGCAAGGATAGATAGTGAAATGGATATTCGCATTTCGTTCCCTTTTGGAAACTTCCTCAGGGACCAATATTGAAAGAAATACAATAAAAAACACTAACAATACAATCAAGTGTACCAAGAAGCCTAATTCCTCCCTCCTTATCCTCCTCTTAAATAAGGTGGATTCTGTAAGTTCATTGGGGGAGTGGTGGGTGTTCTCTCATATTCTTCTGTGATTGGACTGCTTATCTGTCTGTAGATTACCTCTGTGTGTTACTTCCTCAGCTGTTTGTATATGCCGGTCGATTTTGCGAGGCAAAAACGGGTGTCTCTCCATCATGGTTCATTCCGGCAAAATAGACATCTCCCCTTGATGACGCACTTCCGTGCGTTCCACCATTTTGTCTGAGTAAAATGGCCATGCGTTCCATTCTTAATGTTCTTTTTATCGCCCTCTGGTGGTCGCCAGGGATATTGCGATATTCCTTAGCGCTTACTGCAATTTAATCAGTCATTCCATTTTATGTGGAGAAAGAAAACACACAATGGTTGGTTCTGCAAATTTCTTATCAATTACATATTCAAATTTTATTCCCCATCTATTCACCAAAATGCTATTTTCCTCTTAAACTATTGTATAACAATGTTTTTATACTCCAAATTTATTTTCTTATATAGTTTTATAACCCTTTTTGGTTGTATAGGGAGAGGTATTCACAGTAGAAAGAGGGAAGTGTTCATGCCATTGTACAGAACACTGGTGAGACCTCACTTGGAGTATTGTACGCAGTACTGGAGACCATATCTTCAGAAGGATATTGATACTTTAGAGAGAGTTCAGAGAAGGGCTACTAAACTGGTGCATGGATTGCAGGATAAAACTTACAAGGAAAGGTTAAAGGAACTCAACATGTATAGCTTGGAGGAAAGACGAGACAGCGGAGATATCATAGAAACATTTAAATACATAAAGGGAATCAATACAGTAAAGGAGGACACTATATTTAAAAGAAGAAAAACTATCACAACAAAAGGACATTAAATTAAGAGTCTTAAATTAGAGGGGCAAAGGTTAAAAATAATATCAGGAAGTATTACTTTACTGAGAGGGTAGTGGATGCATGAAATAGCCTTCCAGCTGAAGTGGTAGAGGTTAACACAGTAAAGGAGTTTAAGCATGCGTGGGATAGGCATAAGGCTATCGTAACTATAAGATAAGGCCAGGAACTAATGAAAATATTTAGAAAATTGTGCAGACTAGATGGGCCGAATGGTTCTTATCTGCTGTCACATTCAATGTTTCTATGTTTCTAAGTGACATGCAAAATAATTAATATATTCACAGTGATGTTCTATTGTAAATAGTAAATTCAGATCACTCTTGTTAATAAACTGAAGAGAACCTGACTAGAGTTGAGCGGACACCTGGATGTTCAGGTCCGGCAGGTTTGGCCGAACTTTGAAAAAAAGTCTGGGTTTGTGATCGAACTTGACCCCGAACCCGAATTCCATTGAAGTCAATGGGGACCCGAACTTTTGGCCACAAAAATGCCTCTAAAAAAGTCCTAGAAAGGGCTAGAGGGCTGCAAAAGGAAGTAAAATGGGAGTAAGAGTAGGACAAGTGCCCTGTAAACAAATGTGGATAGGGAAATCACTTAAAATAACATAACAATTAAAAATACTGCTGAACCATAAAATAGCACTAGATGGAATTTTTGATTTTAGCTTTGGAAGAACATAAATCAAAATCTAAAGCGTGGCTGTAAGGAGGATCACCAGAATTATCCATTTGAGAGAGGGTTGAGACAGTGTCTTGTCTTTTCAAACTGAGCTCAACTCCTGATGCATGGAGAAAAGGCCTTCACAAGCCTCTGCTATTGTGTACATAGTTTATACTAAGTGACGCATAGGTTGAGGAGACGGTGACCGTGGCGGTGTAGGTGGAAGCAGCGGTGGAGGAGGAAGAGGTAGCTAACACTGTTTATATATATTATTTTAATTGGGGTAGCTAACACTGAAGAGGTAACTAACACTGTTTAAATATATTATTTTATTTGGGGTAGCCCCCAAAATATTGGGACATATAAAAAAAGAAACATTTGCGGGCTGCGGTGCATTTCTTGCAGTCCTGATGCATGGAGAACTGCTCAACTTCTGATGCATGGAGAAAAGGCCTTCACAAGCCTCTGCTATTGTGTACATAGTTTATACTAAGTCACCCATAGGTTGAGGAGGCGTGACCGTGGTGGTGTTGGTGGAAGCGGCGGTGGAGGAGGAGGATGAGGCAGCCAACACTGTTTTTTATATATATATTTTTTTTATTTCAATTGGGGTAGCCCCCAAAATATTGGGACATATAAAAAAAGAAAACTCTGTTCCGCAGAGCGACTGACCCGTGCGTGCTGCAGCTGAAACTCCACTATCGCCTGCTGCTGCTCGCAAAGTCTCATGAGGCGGTGAGTGGGAAGGCCGAAGTTACACTACAGCACAGACAGGCAAGCAGCAGCAGGGTGAGAACGCTGAAAGCGCGCACAGATGGCCCGCACTTTCTGCAGCAACTCTGATTTATCTGGGTATACACCGTGGCGGTGTAGGTGGAAGCGGAGGAGGAGGTAGCCAACACTTATTTTTTTTTTTTTTTTAAGGGGTAGCCCCCAAAATATTGGGACATATAAAAAAAGAAAACAAAGAATAAGTGCACTTGAGTATAACAATGGCTGGGTGAGACCGGGATAAATGTCTATTCTGCACAAGGTACAGACAAGTCTTGTGGGATCCATGCCTGGTTCATTGTAATAAACGTTAGCTTGGACAGAAGGCTGTGCTTGTCTGTGATAACACCCCATGCCGTGCTAAACACATGTTCAGACAATACACTGGCTGCAGGGCAGGCCAGCACCTCCAAGGCATAAAGGGAAAGCTCAGGCCATGTGCCCAATCTGGAGACCAAGAAGTTGAATGGGGCAGACCCATCATTCAGTATGTGTAGGCGTGTGCACACGTACTGCTGAAATGCTGCCTCCTGCTAAGACGTTCCATATCAGATGGTGGTGCTGGTTGTTGTGGCGTGCTGACAAAGCTTTTCCACATTTCGGCCATGCTAACCCTGCCTTCTGAGGTGCTGGCGGTGCCCCAGCTGCATTGGCAACCTCTTCCTCCTCCTCTGCCTTCGCCTTGTGCTTCCACTGAGCCCCCGGTGTCAGTTGGAAATGCCCTCAGCAGCACGTCTACCAGCGTGTGCGCTTGTAGTCGTGCATCTTCCGATCATGCTCCAGTAAGGGAATTAAGGATGGCACGTTGTCCTTGTAACTGGGATCCAGCAGGGTGGCCACCCAGTAATCAGTACAAGTTAGAATGTGGGCAACTCGGCAGTCATTGTGCAGGCACTGCAGCATGTAGTCACTCATGTGTGCCAGGCTGCCCAGTGGCAAGGACAAGCTGTCCTCTGTGGGAGGTGTATCGTCTGTGTCCTCTGTATCCCCCCAGCCATGCTCCAGTGATGCCCACGAGCTGCGTTGGGTGCCACCCTGCTGTGAACACGGTCCCTCCTGCTCATCCTTATCACCCTCATCCTCATCTTCCAGAACTGTGCCCTGGCTGGACAATTGTGTACCTGGCCTATGCTGGTGCAGGAACCCACCCTCCAAGCCACTTGTGAATGACTGGCCTGATAACCATGGAAATGACCCCTCTAACTCCTCCTCTTCCTCCTGTGCCACATCCTCTTCCATCATTGCCCGAAGCGTTTTTTCAAGGAGACATAGAAGCGGGATAGTAAGGCTGAGAATGGCATCATCGGCACTGGCCATTTTGGTGGAGTACTTGAAACAGTGCAAAATGGCAAACAGGTCTCGCATAGAGGCCCACTCATTGGTGGTGAAGTGGTGCTGTTCCGCAGAGTGACTGACCCGTGCGTGCTGCATCTGAAACTCCACTATCGCCTGCTGCTGCTCGCACAGTCTCTCCAGCATGTGCAAGGTGGAGTTCCAGCTTGTAGGCACGTTGCAAATCAGGCGGTGAGCGGGAAGGCTGAAGTTACAGACAGCACAGACAGGCGAGCAGCACAGACAGGCGAGCAGCCACAGGGTGAGAACGCTGAAAGCGCGCACAGACGGCCTGCACTTTCTGCAGTAGCTCTGATAGATCTTGGTAGTTTTTCAGGAATTTCTGCACCACCAAATTCAGCACATACGCCAGGCAAGGGATGTGCGGAAAACCGGCTAGGCCCAGAGCTGCTACGAGATTTCGCCCATTATCGCACACCACCAGGCTGGGCTTCAGGCTCAGTGGCAACAACCACTCATCTGTCTGTTGTTCCATGCCCGTCCACAGCTCCTGTATGGTGTGTTTTTTTTCCCACAGACATATGAGTTTTAAAACAGCCTGCTCTCGTTTCCCCCTGGCTGTGCTGACGTTGGTGGTGAAGGTGTTACGCTGCCTGGATGAGGTGGTGGTAGAGGGGGAGGAAGCAGGGTAGGAGGAGGAGGAGGAGGCAACGGGAGGCAAAGAGAAATGCCCTGCAAATCCTCAGTGGTAGAAGGACATGTGCCAAACTGCCATACGCCTCAGGTCCTGCCGCCACTACATTTGCCCAGTGTGCAGTTAGGGAGATATAGCGTCCCTGCCCATGCTTACTGGTCCACGTATCTGTGGTTATGTGGACCTTGCCACAGATGGAGTTGCGCAGTGCACACCTGATTTGATCACTCGCCTGGAAAAGTAGTGGCGGCTGGGAACCACGTACTGTGGGACAGCCACCGCCATCAGGTTTTTAAAACTGTCCGTCTCCACCAGACGGAATTACAGCATTTCAAAGGTCAGAAAATTAGAATTCAGGGCCAGGGATCGTGGGTGGCTAGGGGGGTACTTCCTCTTTCTCTCTCCAGTGTTTGGGAGGTGGAAAGCTGAATGGGACAGTGTGGAGATGGTTGGTGACAGTGGCGGACGTGGTGGCGTCCACATCCTCTGTTTGCAGGGTGGCAGGTGCCACTGTGACTCCAGAGGTGGAGGAAGAGGCAGAGACAGAAGCAGAAAAGGAAGCAGGAGGAGCCTGAGACCTTTCTTGGTTTTTGAGGTGCTTACTCCACTGCAGTTCGTGCTTTGCATGTAGATGCCTGGTCATGCAGGTTGTGCTCATGTTTAGCACGTTTATGCCTTGCTTCAGCCTCTGATTGCACAGTGTGCAAACCACTTGTGTCTTGTAGTCAGCACATTGTCTGAAGAACTTCCACGCCAGGGAACTGGTGGCCAGTAGCAGGCATACCATCTAGGGGATGGCCGTTCCGCTTTTTCACCCTGCTCCCTCTTATGCTGTGCTGGTGCATCTGTGCGACCAGCGCTTCTTCCTCCAAACTGGACACGTCACTCGCATGATCTTCATTCCATGTGGGGTCTAGGACCTCATCATCCTCCACATCATCTTCCACCCACTCCTCAACCCTGCCCTCCTTGCCGGTCTGCACACTGCCGAAAGCCACAGCAGTTGGCACCTGTGTTTCGTCATCATCAGAGACGTGCTGCGGTGATGCACATCTTGACACATAAGTGGTTGTGCATCAGTGCACTCAATCCCTTACACTTCTGGTGCAGGGCTAGATGGATGGCCCATGGAAACCCATCCAGCAGAGTCATCAAAAAGCATAAGAGACTGATGCATGACTTATGGCTCAGACTGCTTGGGTGATTTGCAAGGGGGTGAGGTGATAGACAGATGGCCATGGGCTACAGGTGCCAACTCTGAGCTTTCAGTAGGGCACCGGGTGGGAGACAATGTGCAGGAAATGGAGGCACTGTCAGCCATCCAATCTACTATCGCGCTGTACTTGTTCTGGCCTCACCATTCGTAGAGGGGTTTTGGGCCTACCAAATAACGCTGAAGGTTCTGTCGCCTACTCGCACATGAGGAAGGTGTTTCACTTGTGCATGTAGCTGGCACAAATCGACCACGTCCTCTCCTTGCATCAGGGATTCCACCAACACCAGCAGCACCACGACAAGGGCCACGTCCCTTATTTGACGCTCTCCTCATTCTTTGCGTTCACCCACCAAACTAACAGATGTTTTATGTCAGGTGACAATCTAACTGCCACCAAGTTTTTTTTTAGTTTATTGGACTGCAAAAAATGCACTGCAGGCCGCAAATGTACTATTTAGCACCCAGAAAATAAGATTTTTTACAAGTGCACTGTAAGAGCACTATTAGACGCTTCGATTTGACTATCAGATATGAAGAGCACGCCCAAAATGTACTATTTAGCAGATTAGCACAAAGAAAATAAGAATTTTTACAAGTGCGCTGTAAGCGCACTATTAGACGCTAGTGATGTACCGAACTGTTCGCTGGCGAATAGTTCCTGGCGAACATAGCGTGTTCGCATTTGCCACGGCGGGCGAACACATGCGCGGTTCGATCCGCCCCCTATTCGTCATCATTGAGTAAACTTTGACCCTGTGCCTCACAGTCAGCAGACACATTCCAGCCAATCAGCAGCAGACCCTCCCTTCCAGACCCTTCCACCTCCTGTACAGCATCCATTTTAGATTCATTCTGAAGCTGCATTCTTAGATAGAGGAGGGAAAGTGTAGGTGCTGCTCATTTGATAGGGAAATGTATAGCTAGGCTAGTGTATTCAGTGTCCACTACAGTCCTGAAGGACTCATCTGATCTCTGCTGTAAGGACAGGATCCCAAAAAGCTCTTTTTAGGGCTAGAACATCAGTCTGCTTTTTTCCTGTGTAATCTAATTGCAGTTGCCTGCTTCCAGCTTCTGTGTCAGGCTCACAGTGGATACTGTGCCCACTTTCCCAGTGCCACCACTCATATCTGGTGTCACAATAGCTTGCATTTAAAAATAACATTTTTTTTTTCACTGTAATAGATTAAATAGCAGTTAGTTGTCTGCAAGCGTCTGTGTGTCAGACCAACAGCGTGTACTCTGCCAACCTCTGCCAGTGCACAGTGCCACTCATATCTGGTGTCACAATAGCGTGCATTTAAAAACCCCAAAACTTTTTTTTCACTGTAATAGATTGAATAGCAGTTAGTTGTCTGCAAGCGTCTGTGTGTCAGGCCAACAGCATGTACTCTGCCAACCTCTGCCAGTGCACATTGCCACTCTTATCTGTTGTCACAATGGCGTGCATTTAAAACCAAAAATTTTTTTTCACTGTTATAGATTCAATAGCAGTTAGTTGTCTTCAAGCGGGTGTCAGGCCTACAGCGTGTACTCTGCCAACCTCTGCCAGTGCACATTGCCACTCATATCTGGTGTCACAATGGCGTGCATTTAAAACCAAAAAACTTTTTTCACTGTTATAGATTGAATAGCAGTTAGTTGTCTTCAAGCGGGTGTGTCATGCCTACAGTGTGTACTCTGCCAACCTCTGCCAGTGCACATTGCCACTCATATCTGGTGTCACAATAGCGTGCATTTAAAACCAAAAAACTTTCTTCACTGTTATAGATTGAATAGCAGTTAGTTGTCTTCAAGCGGGTGTGTCAGGCCTACAGCGTGTACTCTGCCAACCTCTGCCAGTGCACATTGCCACTCTTATCTGGTGTCGCAATAGATTGCATTTAAAAAACAAAAAACATTTTTCACTGTTATAGATTGAATAGCAGTTAGTTGTCTTCAAGCGGGTGTGTCAGGCCTACAGCGTGTACTCTGCAAACCTCTGCCAGTGCACATTGCCACTCATATCTGGTGTCACAATAGCGTGCATTTAAAACCCAAAAACTTTTTTCACTGTTATAGATTGAATAGCAGTTAGTTGTCTTCAAGCGTGTGTGTCAGGCTTACAGCGTGTACTCTGCCAACCTCTGCCACTGCACAGTGCCACTCATATCTGGTGTCACAATAGCGTGCATTTAAAAACCCAAAACCTTTTTTCACTGTTATAGATTGAATAGCAGTTAGTTGTCTTCAAGCGGGTGTGTCAGGCCTACAGTGTGTACTTTGCCAACCTCTGCCACTGCACAGTGCCACTCATATCTGGTCTCACAGAAGCTTGCACGCATAGTACCACTAATCCAAAAAAAAAGACAGGCAGAGGCAGGCCACCCCGCAGGGGCCATCGTGGTCATAGTGCTGTGATTCCCTTTTGCCCTAGAATAATGCCCAGTTTTCAGAGGCCACATACCCTGAACTTGAAAAGTTCTGAGGACATAGTTGACTGGCTAACACAGGACACCCAATCTACTACTGCTTCCGCTCAGAACCTTGACGCACCATCCTCCTCCAGCTTAGCTTTGGGCAACTCTCAAGATACCACTCACCCGCCTGCCGCCACCACCAACACTAGCACCACAGCCGCTTCACTTTATCTGTCAGAGGAGTTATTTACACATCCGTTTGAAGAAATGAGTGATGCGCAACCATTATTGCCAGAGGATGTAGATAACAGAGATATGTCTCAGTCAGGCAGCATTACACACATGGACGTACGGTGTGATGATGATGATGTTGTACCCGCTGCTGCTTCCTTTGCTGAGTTGTCAGATACAAGTGAAGCGGTTGATGATGACGATGCGTCCATGGATGTCACGTGGGTGCCCGCTCGACAAGAAGAAGAACAGGGCGAAAGTTCAGATGGGGAGACAGAGAGGAGGAGGAGACGAGTTGGAAGCAGGGGGAGGTCGTCGCAAGGAGCTAGTGGCACAGTCAGACAGCATGCATCGGCACCCGGGGTCAGCCCGACAGCACGCCAATCAATGCATGCTGTGTCCACCACCAGAATGCCATCATTGCAGAGCTCAGCAGTGTGGCATTTTTTTTGTGTGTCTGCCTCTGACAACAGCGATGCCATTTGCAACCTGTGCCAAAAGAAACTGAGTGTTGGGGCAAGGGCCCACTGATACCTGGTCTGCAAAGCATGGTCAGGGCAGGTATATCACCTACACTGCGCATTGGGTAAACCTGCTGACGGCTGCCAAGCATGGAATGCGTGGCTCTGCAGAGGAGTTGGTGACACCGCCACGACTTGCAGGCAGGCCTGCTGCCACCTCCTCTACTCCTCCTACTCTATCCTCTTCTTTAAGCTCCTCAGCTGAGTCCTCTTCTGCTGCTGTGTCTTGCTCCACATCAACGGCACCCCCCCAGCTCCCCAGGTACTATTCCACATCCCGGATACGGCAGTGTCATGCCGTCTTGGGTTTGACTTGCTTGAAAGCAGAGAGTCACACCGGACAAGCACTACTGTCCGCCCTGAACGCACAGGTGGAAAAGTGGATATCAGCAAAGTGGTTTATGACAACGGAACAAATTTGTTGGCGGCATTGAAGTTGGGCAAGTTGACACATGTGCCGTGCATGGCACATGTGTGTAATCTGATCATACAATGCTTTGTGCATAAGTACACAGGCTTACAGGACGTCCTGAAGCAGGCCAGGAAGGTGTATGGCCATTTCAGGCATCCCTACACGGCCATGGTGCACTTTGCAGATATCCAGCAGCGAAACAACATGCCAGTGAGGCGCTTGATTTGCGACAGCCCGACATGTTGGAATTCAACACTCCTAATGTTCGACCGCCTGCTCCAACAAGAAAAAGCCGCTAATGAATATTTGTATGACCGGGGTGCTAGGACAGCCTCTGGCCATAGCTGGAGTAGAAGACCAGTAGTGCTAGATATAAGGTCTTGTATTCATGCCCAAAATGTTCTCAGCAGCGGGCAGTCACAAAACATATGGAGCATGGTCCCCACTCCTCTCCCACAGCGCCAGCATAGCTCAGAGGTGTCCTGATAAATGCGTGACAGTCTATGCGGGACTAGATACCACCGCATAGAAATCTTGCAATATGCCTCCCATAAAGAGAGGCTCTTAGAGGCCCGTTTTGTGTTTGTCATTGCCTCGTGCCATTGAGGTAAGGGAATTTGGCACCCCAACTCCCCTTCCCATTGTAGCATGTAAGGTGTCTTCTCTCTGGACTGGCCTTCAAGAAGGGCATTGTAACACAATGGTCAGTGGCTTCCTCAATTTAGGTGACAAAACCTGAGTGATCAGTAGGGGAGGGTCCCCGATGGGTTCCCGCATGCCTCTTATGTGCGGTATTAGTATGTTCTTTACTCGAAGGTAGAGAAACATGTCTCTTTGGGGTAGGAGATATTGCTGCTGGAGGACAGGGAAGGATTTGACTGCATTGCCCTCCAGGAGGTCAAGAACCTTGTGCATGCTCTTGGTTATCCATCCAGTCATGGGTAAGTCTGGAGAAAATGTAGCCAGAGTCATCAAAGGCGCCTCTCTGAGGAGCGAGTGAGGATTCATAATTAAATGATTCCAGAGCTGCCAAGATCGCAGCAGAAAGCGAGAACAATGCAGCGGGTGTGTCCCTACCTGTTTAGGAGGCGTGCTAGCCCACAGGGAGTGTGTTGTGTCATGCGGGTATAGGCATGCATTTTCCAACGGCAGCCATATTGGCTGTTGGGAAGAGCTTGAAAGTCTCAGTATGTGTATCCCCTGCGCTAGGACCGAGGCTCTGTAATAGGTTTTAATGTCCAGCAGTCCTAGGCCCCCTCTAATGTAATTAAGCCCTAGGTTACGCTGGGCTACTCTCGGAGGCTTTCTCTTCCAAACGTGTGCATTGATAGTGGCTTGTAGTAATTTGATCAATTTGTTCGGTATCGCTATTGGCAGCGCTCAGAAGAGATAAAGGATGTGGAGTAGTGCCATCATTTTCATTGTGTTTACCCGGCCCAACCAGGATATCTCTAGGTTTTCCCACCCTCCCAGGGTTGTTTTGAGTCTATGCGCTATGTGATAGTGGTTCTCTGTCAGGTTGCTTGATATGTTTTCGTCAATTTGATCCCCAGGTATGTTAGGGACGATTTGCGCTGTCAAATGCATATTCAGAGCTCAGTTTGGTCAGTAAGTGATGCGGTAAGTTGATCGGTAGTGCTTGAGTCTTAGAGGTATTGTTTTTGTAATATGAGACCCCTCCATATTCTCGCAGGAGCCCAAGAAGTGCAGGGATAGAGGCTGTTGGCTTGGTGATAAACATGAGAATATCATCTGCAAACAATGCCAACTTGTTCGTGCCACCTGGAGTTAACAAGCTGTGTATGTGTGTGTTGCCTTTTATAAGCCGTGTCAGGGGTTCGAGACATAGAATGAAGATAAGCGGAGACAGTGGGCATCACTGGCGCGTACCATTAGCGATGGAGAAAGACGCAGATAAAAAACCCGTGCTAAAGACTTTCGCTGACGGGTGCTGGTAAAGGGCCATTACACTCGCCAGGAAAGCTGGTGGGAATCCCATTTTGCTCAGCGTGCGTTCCATATATCCCCAGTGCAGGCGGTCGAATGCCTTTTCAGCGTCCAGCGCCAGCACTAGGCCCTGCTGTAAGGAGTGATTGGCCCAGTCAATAAGGTTGATGAAGTGGCGAGTGTTGTCTCCCACCTGTTTCCCAGGTACAAACCCCGCTTGTTCTGAGGAGATGAGTGTGGGAAAGAGTGTTTTAACCCTTGTTGCTAACATTTTGGCATATAGCTTGGTGTCCGAATTGAGTAAGGAGATTGGTCGTAGGTTGGCACAATTTGTGGGGGGTTTATTGGGCTTTGGAAGTGTGACAATAAATGCCTCCAGCATTTCTCGGAGCAGAGTTCCAGACTGTTTGATAGTGTTGAATAGTCGGAGCAGGTGGGGAGTTAATTGCTTTGCAAATTTTATGTAGTAGTAATTAGATAGCCCGTCCGGGCCAGGAGATTTGTGTTTGGGGAGGGAGTTAATGGCATCCTTGAGTTCCTTCTCTGTGAAGGGTTTGTCTAGGTACGTACTCTGATCTTGGGAGATACAGGGGAGAGGCATTCTCTCCAAGAAGGTCTCTATTTCTGTGGCCGAGGGCTGATATGTTTCTGGGTCTTTGTGTAGCTGATATAGCGATGCGTAATACTCCGCTAGTTCGTTAACTATGTCCTGGGGATTATAAAGTCTCTCTCCACGTTTGGAGGTTAGGTAGGGGATATTAGCCTGGAGATATTTTTGTTTTAGCCGTCCAGCTAAGAGTTTGCCTGCTTTGTTCCCTAATGTGTAGTGGGTTTGTTTCATGTAGCGCATGCATTTTTCGGTTGTTTTTAATTGTAGGTTGCGTAATTCTGTGTTAAGGGTCAGTAAGCGTTTGTGGTTCTGTATGGTGGGGTTTGTTTTGTGAGCGGATTCTATGGCAGCAATTTCCCGAGTTAGTCTAGCCTGCTCAGTGCATGTTACTTTTTTGGTGTTGGCTCCCTGCTTGATGAGCTCGCCTCTCATAACTGCTTTATGGGCCACCCACTGCGTGGTTAGCGCGGTTTCGCAGTGTGTATGTGCCTCGAAGTAAGAGTCTAGGGAAGCTTGAAGTCAGGGAAGACATTGTTTATTATCTAACAAGGCTTCATTAAGGTGCCATGCACCTCTCCCTCTGGCAGGGTGTGATATTTTCATAGTAACCACCAGAGGGCCATGGTCCGTCCATGTAATAGGACCTATATGCATGTGCCTGGCATGTGGTAGCGTACGTTTATCAAATAGGCAGAGGTCAATTCTAGTGTATGTCATGTGTACCGGGGAATAAAAAGTGTAGTCCCTTGTACCAGGGTACAAGTTGCGCCATACGTCGTAAAAGTCGTAAGAGTGCAGTAGATGTGATAGATGTTGGCCTAAAGAGGCTGACGCATGCTTGGGGGGTCGGTTTTGTGCCCTCTGTATGTCCATAAACGGGTCTGAGGTACAGTTAAAATCCCCGCAAATGATCGTGTGTCCAGATTTATACTTTCCTATTTTGCGGAATGCCATGGTCAGGAAGGGTTTTTGCGTATCATTTGGGGCATACAGTGAGGCAATTGTGATTTGGAGACCATTCAGGGATCCCACTAGTATGATCAGTCTACCATCTTTACTGACATGTTGTGTGGTGGGGCTGAATACGCAATCCTTGTGGAAATACACGGAAACCCCTTTAGATTTAGTGCAGGACATGGCATGATAGGCCTGGGGAAAAGTCCGGCCATTCTAAGGTCCAGTTAGATGTTATCCTTAGTCCTAGGTGAGATACTATTCTGCGTGCAGGATCATCTATAATCCTGACATTATGACATGGCCATAAATCCTGCAGATTTGTGTCAGCACATAGTAGCTTGCGAGAGAAAGCTAGAGGAAAATGATTACCGTATGTATCAATTTATTCAGGCTTTCAATACGCTCTTATTACATACAGCTCATTTGCAGCCTGAAGTTCCTCCAGTAGCTACACCCCCGCCTACTGTACCTACACCTATAGTGTATAAGGCACTGTAACGGATCGCCTGGCACCCCGACTCCTAGCGCTTCCTGAGGACTCCAAGCACTCTGGCAGGCACCACAATCACCGAACCGGAGAAACATATAAATTCTCTCAAGCATATGAATGCTATATACAGCTGAATAGGACAAACCATGCGAATAGGTTTACACTCCTAGCAGTCAAACTGGAACAGCATACAATAAATCCTCCCCCAATAATGAGACAACACTTCACTTTGAGGGTTAAGCAGGAACTCAGGTTTAATTACACACACTCTGCTTTTATGCAATTCTCCCCTGCAAGGGAGACGCCCACATCCAATTATAGATTACCCAATCACACAATGGTTACATCCCACAGATTCCCTCCCCTTAGCCTGAGAGGTAACCCAATTATCCGTACAGTTAAAACATACATTTTACCCAACTTTCATAACTTTAAAACCATACATCCAATATTAATAACAGTTACATATTATTAATCAGCACATTCCAAATACAAACATATAGGTATAAGTCACTTTTGACCGACCGCAGGCACATTTTCATGCCCAAAACAGTTCCACAGATTCAGGCTGTGCGGTCGGTCTATTTCTGCCCTGAAAATAACAAAGTCCCATCTGAAGGCGGCGGTAGAATCGTCGAACGAACTTCAACTTCTGTCAAAGTGTCGAAGTGAAACCGGGGTTGTTTCCGTGGTGTTCTATTGTCTACCAGAGGTCTATTTTACACCCAGAAATGACAAAGTCCCGTTCGAACGTGTGTTCGAATCTTCGAACGGGACTTAGTCTCCAGCCGCAGTGTCGAAGGGTAGGGGAAGGTACAGCTCACTGCATTCGACTGGATTAAAATGGCCACCGCCATGTGTTCGACTGTAATGGCGCCCACTTCGCCGACTTCGGCACTTCAACGACTTTGGCACTTCGACTGCATCCGAAGTGCCAGTTTAAAAGTTGTAATACTGCTCCACAGTATTTAAAGGGCCAGGAACAGCATATAAACATCCATTGTGCCCAAATACCCTTCTTACAGGGTTAATACACCCCAGGGCCATAGTCGCAGGGCAGGAGGCTAGCAACCAGGCTTCTCCAGTTCACAGTGGCGAGGTTGGTTCCGCCACAGGCACCTACTATCTCTCTATCTCCACCCCTATATTTTGAAGGTAATACTCAAGAATGTCGGGAATTACTTAATCAGATTGAGTACCATCCTGGATCCTTCCCCACGGATAGAGCTAAAATTGGGTACTTAATGAACCAACTGAAAGGTAAAGCCTTAGCTTGGGCCAATCCATTATGGGAGAGTAATAGGACTATTGCCTATAATTAACAGGAATTCAAATTAATGTTTAAACCATTGGAAGGGAGAACAAAACTGCCACTGCCCTAATGCGTATCAAACAAGGGAACCATTCTGTCTCAGATTACGCCATTGAATTCCACACCCTGGCTTCTGAGGTAGACTGGACTAATAATGGATTAATCACTGCATTTTCAGAGGGATTATCCAAAGCTATCCTTGATGAGATTGCAGCCAAAGAACTACCAGGGAGGTTAAATGAATACATCACTTATGTGATGCATATCAATAACCGACCGAGGAACAGGGAGATAACTAGAAATAGAAAGAGACATATGAATATGTCACTGGCATCTCACTTCTCCAGTCCTGTTGTCCCTGGCCCTTCTGTGCAGTCTTAACCTGAACCTATGCACTTAGGGGTTATGCTTATACTGTGGCAAGAAAGGACATATAAGAAATGCTTGTCCCTTACACCGGTAAAACTTGTTTACCTAAGAACCATCAGGGGACCATCCTTAGATGGAATGTATATGTCCCCTGGTACTAACTAAAGTAGATTTCTCCTTAGTGTTGCTGCTCAATGCAATAAGATATGTTTTACTTGTAACACCCTGATTGACTCAGGTGCTGCAGAAAACCTTATTGATATGCAATTTGCCAGTAAACACCTTATACCCACCAAGAATAGATCTTCACCCCTGGCCGTTGAGGCCATTGATGGGAGACCTCTCTCTCAGCCTCTTATTACCCACAAAACACTGCCTATCACTGTCATGATAGGAGTGTTACACAATGAAATTATCACATTTCAGATAATCATCACCCCTTCTTGTCCCATTATACTTGGATTTCCATGGCTTGCTAAGCATAATCCTCGTATTGATTGGTCTAAAGGGGAAACACTAGAATGGGGTAAAGATTGTAGAGAGAATGCATGTTACCTATTACCAGGAGAGTGGGTATCATTAACCTACCTACTCCTACGCCTCAGTCTACCGAAATTCCTGTGCATTATAGGGAGGTTAAAGAAGTGTTTAATAAAATTCACACTGATACACTACCCCCTCACAGATCCTATGATTGCTCCATAGATTTGTTACCTGGCACTATCTACCTTACCAACAGGTGAGTAGAATTTTGGAGGAATACATTACAGAGTCTCTACAAAAAGGTCACATATGTAAGTCTTCTTCACCTGCAGGTGTGAGGTTCTTTTTTGTATTCAAGAAAGATGGAGAGTTACGGCCATGTATTGATTATAGGGTATTGAACAAGATCACCATCAAAAATGCCATTCCCTTTATCTCAGAATTGTTTGACAGACTCCAGGGCGCTAAGGTGTTTACCAAACTCGACCTTAGGAGTGCATATAATTTGGTAAGGATTAAGGAGGGACATAAATGGAGAACTGCATTTAACACAAGAAATGGTCACTATGAGTATCTTGTCATGCCCTTCAGCTTATGTAATGCTCCAGCCATATTTCAGTATCTCATTAATGATATTCTCAGAGACTACATTTATACTTTTGTATTAGTATATCTGGATGATATACTCATTTATTCCCCCGATCTCCAGACTCATCATGGAAATGTTAAACAAGTTTTCCAAACTTTGCTCAAAAATCGGCTATATTGTAAACTTGACAAATGCCTATTTGACCACACGGAAGTACAGTTCTTGGGCTAGAATATTTCGGCCTCTGGTCTTCAGATGGATCCTCGTAAACTAGAAGCTGTTCTACACTGGCCTTTACTAAATGGGTTAAAAGCCATTCAAAGGTTTATTAAGTTTGCAAATTATTATAGGAGATTCATCAAAGGTTTCTCTACTGTAATAGCACCCATCACCAATATGACGCAAAAAGGGGTTGACTGTAATATATGGTCTAAAGAAGCTTTTGAGCTACTTAAGAAATTATTCGCTTCTTTGAGACTGGGGTCAGGGCTGCCTTTTTTTAGAGGGAGAGTCAGGATACCCCTTTGCATCCTTGTGGGTTCTTTTCTAGAAAGTTGTCGCCAGCAGAACGCAACTATGATATTGGGAACAGGGAACTGTTAACCATTATCCTAGCTCTGAAAGAATGCCAACATATTTTAGAAGGTTCCAAGGACCCTCTCCTGATCATAACTGATCACAAAAACTTGGCATACATTGGAGATGCTAAAAGGCTGTCTTCTAGACAAGCTAGATGGTCATTGTTCTTGTCATGCTTTAACTTTATCATCACATACAGGCCTGGTCCTAAGAACGTTAAGGCGGGCGTCCTATCAAGGCAATTTGACCTAGAGGTGGAACAAGAACAAGAAACCTCTCCCAACATAGCACCTGAATGTATAATTGCCTCTACGGTTCTTTCTTTATCTTCTCTTCTTTGTGCTATAATGGCAGCTCAGACTCAGGCACCTAGTGATAAACCTCAAGATAGATTGTTTATTCCGTTACTGGAAAGAGAGGAGGTACTAAGTGTTTCACGATAATGTGACAGCTGGTCATCCAGATATTAATAAAACGGTGTCTGCTGTCTATAGGTCATTTTGGTGGCCATCTCTTAGAAAGTACATCAGGGAGTATGTGGAGGCATGTACTATTTGTGCGGTTTCTATGGTTCCCCATAAACTACCTTGAGGGCTATTACAACAGCTTCCTATACCCAGTATTCCATGGTCTCATTTGTCTATGGACTTTATTGTGTTACTACCTATTTCTAATGGCTACAACACCATCCTAATGGTTGTTGACCGCTTTTCTAAAATGGCACACTTTGTTCCGCTCAAAAAGATACCTTCTTCCCAAGAGCTGGCTCATATATTTATACGCAAAATAGTCAGACTGCATGGTATTCCGCTTAATATTGTGTCAGATTGGGGTTCCCAATTTGTGTCATGATTTTGGAGATCATTTAACAGTTGGGTATAGAATTATCATTTTCATCATCATACCATCCCCAAACTAATGGCGCTGCTGAGAGAGCCAACCAATCATTGGAACAATATTTGAGATGTTTTATTAATGGCACTCAAGAAAACTGGTCTTATTTGCTACCATGGGCCGAATTCACCAGTAATAATGCAACCCATGACTCATCTGGACATAGTCCATTTTTTGTTAACAACGGTCGTCATCCTACTGTCCTCCCTGCGGTGTTCTCTGACACTGTTATTCCCGCTCTGGATGACCATCTCATAGGTATACGTGAGACTTGGACCAACCCTGGTTACCAGGTGGGTGACAAGATATGGCTCTCCACACGGAATATTAAATACAAGGTTCCTAGCATGAAGTTTGCATCCAGGTTTATGGGCCCTTTAGAATAATATGCAGGATTAATCCTGTGTCTAATTCTCTGGCTCTCCCTGCCTCTCTGCGTATACCTAACATGTATCCATACTGAAACCCCTTATTTGTAATATGTATACCACCCCTTCTGACCCTCTCCCTCATTTGATTGTTTCTGGACAGGAGGAGTATGAAGTCTCCTCTATACATGACTCCAGATTTTCTCGAGGGTCTCTGCAGTATTTGGTTGATTGAAGGGGTTATGGGCCCGTTCGATCGTTCTCGGGTTTCTGCTTCAGACATATATGCAGGCCGCAAAATCTGTTCCTTCCATGCCAAATTTCCCCTCAAGCCTGGTCCTGCCCACCTGGTGGGTGGTCTTCAAGTGGGGGGGTACCGTCACAGCTCCCTGTGATTCTGTCGGCGTGGCCGCAATGAAACATAGTGGCTACGCCGACAGAAAAATCAGATACTTACCTTGGTCGCGGCAAACCGCTGCCCGACCTCCTTCTAACCCAGTCCCCAGCGAGTATGGCGTTCCTAGAGAAGTCGGACACTGTGGTTCCAGTTTTAATAGCAGACTTACCTCCACTCACATCAAAGATGGCGCCAACGTGCGTGCGATGTCACGTCATAAATGCGCACACACGTTTTGGGGTAAGCGGTCAGAAACAGCCAATTACAGCCTAAAGTGCACTAAACCATTTTTGCAACAAATTATCTGAGAATGTAGGAATCTTTCTAAACCTCAAGCACGTGATTTCTTTAAACTGCATTTCTTCTAAATGGAAGAGCTCTTTCTTGATATTAGGTGCAGTATCAGTAATATTAGACCTATCAAAATCAAATAGGCGCTCAGGCTTGGCACTTTTTCTATCATGCTGTCAAAGGTTTATAAACACCCACTAGAAAGCACACTCATGGTCTGTTCATACAGTAGTATTATCCACGCTCATAAAAATACAATTAGCACGGTGAGACATTCTAATATTTCAAACTTGGCTGTTTTTTTTAAATAAGCACAACATGAAAACATTTCTCAAGACTTGTGATTGTCAAAACGTTGTCATGTTGTGCTTATTCCAATCAAAGTCTGCAGTATGATGGAATCTGCGTGCCTTGAAGTGCATGCATTTGTAAGTATTCTGGGGTTTTCTTTCCTTTGTGCCTGGAGCACCGGTATATTATTTGAATTAATTACCTTATATGATATGTCCAGTCCCCACTGGAAACATATTTGCTTATCTCTTAATGGCTATTATTGCTTAAGACAAAAATGCAAAAAAAAAAAAAACAACAAAACACATATTCACAAATTTAAATTCTAAAGCACAGCAGATTATAAGATTTAAAGATATGCAGGGGTATATTTATTAGAGCCCACTGTTTTATACAGTATTGTTGAGAAAAGCTAAGCTAAAATATGTAACAGAGTGTATATTTCAGCCAACTATGCCAGTGAAATAAATTCACAAACATGCACCAAAACTCCTCTACAAAGACTGCTTATATTTAATAAACAGACTAAGGCTCATACGATCAGAAAAATGAAACAATTATGCTGTAAATCCTACACCAGTCCGAAGGAAGAGTAGAATCCAGCTATTCCACTGAATGACCATATAAATCCCTACAACAGTATTGACACAATATAATTTACCAAGTGTTTGTGAACTGTACTAATTATTGGTAAATAAAACTCTACATGAAAATGAAATTCCATCATTAGAATTCACCCATGATGACGTTTAACTGTACATGAAAAAGCCTTCCAAAGTTATTCTCACATGAGCTATTGAACATCCTAGTTATCTTATGGAAACACTCACAGGGTATTAACAAGTATAATTAAACAATATGACAAGTCAATTGAAAACAGGGGACATTCTTTTTCACTTGGAATTTGAAGTGTTTTGGATGGGACAAGCACACTGTATCAAAGGGTTAATCCAAGCACCATGACCACTTCAGTGATTCAGTCTGTATGTGCAATTTTTCACTGTCAAATACTGCATATACCAAGCTTAACACATTGTCTGCCGGAGGTGTAAGTCCCCCTCCGGCAGTGTCATGAGGTGTCATCAGCCTGCCTGGAACAAGAGTTCTAGGTTGGCTAATGTCAATTCTGTGCCAATTTCTTTGCACATAATTGCATTAATTAGCTAAGATACTCTCAGTCAATGAATGGCAAGTGCATCGACTTCTGGCATCTGCCAGTGTGCTGTAGAGGTTATGATGCTTGGAGTAACCCTTTAAACATTCATATACCTATATAGTCAATAACCTGTTTTGCTGTGAGTTTTCAGGCATCACACCTGGAAAGTATTTGTGGTAGAACTATGAATAGACAGCCACAGAAAGTCCATTTAAGTTTTGAAAGGGAATGGATTGCAGCTTTTGCAAGCTGTTTTTAGATATACACCCAATGTAAAAATGCATAATTAAATACATACATTTTTCATTGGAGGTATATCTACTAAAAAGTGATTTTTATTTGCTCTGCATTTGGGCAGAGGAGTTTTGCTTTAAGTATACATGATCCTGACAGAATAGTCACACTGTATTTACATTTGTTTCCAGCTATGCCAGAGTGTCCAGAAACCCAAATCTACGATGAATGTACTCCACTTATTCAACCAACATGTTCCAACCCCAAACCTTTCCAAGAAAAGGGTGTTGTCTCTGGCTGTGTCTGTCCTGAAGGTAAATATAATCTCTATATAAAATTTAAACATCAGAAATATTGATAATGTAGCAGTATACTTTAAATCAATGTAGCATTTGCTTTATTGATGTTAGAAATATAAAGCATACAAGGAATTACATTGTTAATCATGCTGCTCTTACAGTTTTTCTGTCTATTTACTTCAGTATATATATGGTGAAATGAGTGTTAAATGCAATATCATACAATTCAGTCCTTGCATGTGTAAATGCAATAAAAATGCCAACCTAAACAATGCAAGCTAAACATAAAAAAAAAAAAAAAACACAAATAAAATAGTGGTAACAAAATTTGGAAATGGTATAGAGAGGGTGGGGGGATAAATGGTATGTGTTTTATAGAATATAGTGGTATTTGTATTATAAAATAGAATGCCAACACATATGCATTTTACTGTTATGCAAATTTTCATATTATTTTAATACTTTTTAAATTATTTTAAACATATTTGTATTAGATTTTATTCTATAGCATTTGTGGACACACACACACACACACACACATAAAATACACACACGCACACATATATATATATCTCAAACAGATGATCATACATACTTTTTCCAGGATTCTTGAGATTGACGTTGCGTCACACTCCTGGGCTGCAAATGTGATTTTTGGCTTCTTAGTATTTAAACTATGGCTGGGTGGATGAAGATTGGAATAAATAAACTAAAAATATTTTGTTTTATGAGCTAGCATGCTGTTTACTCTGCATGAATTAGAAAACAAGATTCTGCTCACATACAGAATTGCATTGAATAAATTGTCTCTTTGTGTGTATATGTATATATATATCACTGATTGACTTTTGGTTTTGACTGCACCATTTTAGGTCTTGTTATTGATGATTTGGGAGGAAGCAGCATTTGTATACCTATATCTGATTGCCCCTGTGTCTATGCTGGACAAATCTATAAATCAGGAGAAATAAGGAAAAGCATTTGCAACTCAGAGTGGTAAATATTCAGATGGGATGCAATCAACAACACCTAATCCATTAATTCATAACATTTATTTTGATTTTTGTTTTTTGCCTTTAAACATAGTGATTGAGAATGATTTCATACAAACTTGTTGCTTTGCTACATTGTACATTTTACTAGATTCATAATATATATATATATATATATATATATATATAAAGCCACTTGATAGTGTGCCTATATAATAATGCAAAATACATACATATGTTTGTCCTACAATTACCGTGACTCTGCTCCTCTGAAGTTACTTCCTCGTTCAGAAGTAAGCTCCTCCCAACCAACCTCTGACTCCACAAGGAGCTCCCTTGTTTCGCTGATACTTCAGTATCAACTAGAAAAGCTACAATTTCTGGGGAAATTGTGTGAAGTGTTCTTGCCTCCACCAGTAGTCTACAACTGGAGTGTGCGGAGTAACTGTTGTGTGGTTGGAGTGGCTGGAGTAACTGTGGAAAGTTTGGACTGGGCAGAGTAACTGTGTGGAGTGTTTGGAGTGAGTAAAGATAGTAAACATTACATTAACCAATTGATTGATCAAATTTAAAAAGTGCACATGGCAAGCTTGATAGAGTGAGAAATGCATTTCAACTTTTATTTATTTATATAGCACATTTAATTGCAACGTTGTTGCCCAAAGTGCTTCACAGTTACATTAAAACATACATTTATAAAAACATTAGCAGGTGTACAAAAGACCCTGTCTATGACATCACTTGCTGCACCAGCCTGGCACAGGTCAGAGTATTTTGGCGGTTGCCATTTTCAAACGGTCATATTTTAAAAACTATAAATTCTACAGCGAAGAGCTTTATATTGTGAGAATCACAAGACCCAGACCTATATTTTGATACATAGTATGTCTCTGAAATATTAACAATGAAGGCACAGTCACAGTTTAGAAATTGCCCTTCAAATTTGAGCTGGCTAGAGTGGAGTTTCAATGAATGTCAATGGACGGAGTGAGTTGCAAACAAATGGTCATATTGTGAAAACTATCATTACTATGGCTTAGCCATGGACAATTTTAGCAGCAGGGATAGCTAAACATTTTGATATAAGATTTGTGTAGGTGGGCTTGAAAATGAGGGAGTGGTGGCAGTTTAGAAATCATGTCCTGATTTTTCAGCTTTTGCCAGCTCCCATTCTAGTTTTGAACATTTTGCCATTCATTCCTATGGGACCAATTTCGCCACAAGAACGACGTTATTCCATGAACCATTTGGCGAAACATTCCACAAAAGTAATAGCAATCCAATCAGGAACAATCCGCACGTTTTGGTATATTACTGTCTATGTAGTGTAAAAACTGTGGGAGGAGTTAGGGTGGTAAATTTGGCTGTAATAAGAATAATATATATATGAGTTAACATTAGGTGGTCTTGCTATGCAAGAACACTTAATTATCTACAAAGACTCCTGTATCTAAAGAGACTTCAAATATTCTATTTGTTGCTGATCCCTACAATCTCTGCTACTATTACAGGACGCTCTGGAGAAACCTTAAAGGACCACTATAGTGCCAGAAAAACGTACTCAGGGACCCCCTCCCGTGACGCTGAAGGGGGAGGAAAGGGTTAATCCCTTACCTTTTTTCCAGCGCCGGGCTCCCTCGGCGCTGGGACTCTCCTCCCTATTCTTCCGTCATCAGCTGAATGCGCTTGCGCGTCAAGAACCACGTGCGCATTCAGCCAGTCTCATATGAAAGCATTATTAATGCTTTCCTATGGACGCTGGCATCTTCTCACTGTGAAAATCACAGTGATCAGCGCGGAAGCGCCTCTAGCGGCTGTCAATGAGACAGCCACTAGAGGCTGGATTAACCCTAGTGTAAACATAGCTGTTTCTCTGAAACTGCTATGTTTACTGCAAAAAGGTTTAAACCTAGCTGGACCTGGCACCCAGACCACTTCATTAAGCTGAAGTGGTCTGGGAGCCTATAGTGGTCCTTTAAGTATTCTTAATCTAAATAATACCACAACCTGCAATTAAGGAAATCAATTTCTATGTGTTACTTATCAAGTTTAATTTTTTGCTGCAACCAGCATATAAAGGAAAATTTATCCATACTTACCATAAGTTTCTTTTCCTGGTCATATCCATGGCAGCACAACGATGGGTAGCTCCTCCCTATCCCTGATTAGACAGGAACTAATTAAAATAAATATATAAGTACCTCCTCCTATTCCCTCCTCCCTCAGTCTTGTTACTAGCAATATCCCAGGGCGGGACCTTTGTGCTGCCATGGCATATGACCAGGAAAAGAAAATTACAGTGGGTATGGATACATTTTCCTTTTTCCTGGCCATATCCATGGCAACACAACAATGGGTAATACCCAAGCAATAACCAAGGGAGGGAAGAAAAAATAAAGAAACCACAGACTCCAAAATATCATATGCAAACTGTATTGGTACCACAAAGTGACGAACACCAATACTTCAGGAATCAAGGGATTCACACAGAAAGGACACTTTTAGCAAATTGGTACGAATAACTGGCTCTGATATTTATTTGGTAATGTCTGATGAAAGAATTAGCATAGGACCAAGTGGCAGCTCTATAAAGCAACTCTGGAGAGACCTTGGCAGAGGAGGTCCAAGAGGAGGAAAGGGATCTCGTGGAATGAGCTTTGAGTCCATGCGGGACTGGAGCTTTCGCGACCTGATAAGCTTGGATAATGTCTGATACAATCCATCTGCTAATGGTAGATTTAGGAGCCTGACTGCCCTTTCTACATCCGTTATAAAAGGACAAAGAGGCCTGGAGATGAACACCAAGGGGCGGTTCTGTCAATGTAGATTCTGAGGCATCTCACAAAATCCAAGGAGGAAAGATCTCTGTCATCACTATCTACTTGTGGAACCGGATGCAGAGCTGGGAGAACAATTTCCTCATTATTATGAAAGGCGGAGGTGACCTTAGGCCAAAATTCTGGGATAGTATGAAGGGCGACCCTGTCCTTATGGAAAACTGTGAAAGGCTCCTTGACTGACAGAGCATGAAGTTCCAAGACCCTTCTGTCTGAGGACAAAGCCACCAGTAAGGCAGTTTTAATGGAGAGGAAATGGAAAGGCACTGAATCCAAAGGTTCAAAGGGGTGAGACTTTAGAGCTTGGAGAACCAGAGACAAGTCCCAAGATGGAGCGAACGGCTTAATCGGAGGTCTGGTTTTTAGTACAGCTTTAAGAAACCTGGCTACGTTTGCCCATTTGTGGTTAGTTAAAGCCGACAAGGCAGATATGTGAACCTTCAAGGTGTTTTAGCTCAGACCCTTCTGGAGGCCGGACTGAAGAAAGTCTAAGATGTTCCCTGTGGAAGGACTCTGGATCGAGACATCCCTCAAGGAAGCCCAGAAAGAGAAAATGTCCCAGATTCCATAGTATGCGTTAGAAGTGGAACGTTTCCTAGCCCTGACCAGGGTGTCTACCACCGCATGAGAGAAGCCCTTATTCAACAGCCTTTCCCTTTCAACCTCCATGCCATCAGGTTATGGGATGACTCCAAGGTGGCTCTACACAAAGGCTCTGCAGGAGAGGAAACCAGGGTCTGGCAGCCAAAACGGGTCCATGAGTATGAGGGAGACGCGAACCATCCACATTCTCCTTAGAATTGGAAAAATGAAGGGGAAATGGGGAAAGCATACCCCCCTCGAAAACACCAGTTGCTGGAAAGGGAGTCCCTCTCCATGGCTAGAGGATCGTTGTCCTTCGTGAAGAAACACTCCACCTTCCTGTTCTTTCGTGTCACAAACAAGTCCACTTGAGGAAGGCCCCATCTGTCCACTATCATTCGGAACACATCGTCTCACAAAGACCACTCTCCCGGATCGATTCTGGATCTGCTGAGGTTATCCGCGATCTGATTCTGTTTCCCCGAGAGATGAATTGCTGTGTGTCGTTGACACCATGACATCAACTGATGCATAAACACCATCATCCTGCTGTTCCTGGTGCCACCCTGATGGTTGATGTAAGCTACCACCGCAGCATTGTCTGACTGAATCTTCACCCAATGGTGACGAATTAGCAGAGAGAAAGGCTTCCGGGCTTCTAGAACTGCAAAGAGTTCATGGAGATTGGAAGGCAAGTTGTCCACGGGGAACTTCCACTCCTCTTGTGCGAAGTTGCGTTGACAATGGACTCCCCAACCCCAATGGCTGGCATCCGTCGCAAAAACTATCCTCGGAACGTCTCCCAAAGGGTAGCCCTTGGCTAAGGAGACACTGTTCAGCCACCAAACCAGGGAATTGTGAACTGACAACGGAATCTTGATGGGCTGGAGTAGACTCTTTGAGGAGAATTGAAGGAGGAAGTTTGTTTGAAAGCTCCTCATTCTCCATTGTGCCCACCTTGTCAGTCCTATCGTGGAGGACATGGAACCCAGGAAACTCATCGCCTTTTTCGCTGAAGTCACCATGCATGCCAACATCTCCAGAACCTGTATTCCGTATTCTGGGGATCCTCTCTGGGGAGAGTTGAAATGTCCCTACAAAAGTGTCGAACAGAGCACCCAGGTATGTCATGGACTTACTCGGGTAGAGATGACTCTTTTTGACATTGATCGTCCAAGTATCTTTGTCGGCCGCCATGATCAGGGTGTCGTCCAGGTAATGGAAGATGGATATGCCCTGTTTTTTCAGTTCTGCGATGAGAACAACAAGCACTTTCATGAAATTGTTTCTGATGTGCTAGGGTTTCTGATGTGCTAGGGTTATAGGGATGTGGAAAAAGGCATCCAACAAGTTTATTGATAACATTCACTGATTGGGAAAGACAGCCTGCACTATAGATTGAAAGGACTCCATCTTGAATCTGCGGATATGCAAGTATCAATTCAGTCTGTGTAAATTAAGATAGGTCTCCACTGTCACGTCTAAACATTTGTTATGAAGGAACACAACTGCAGATTTCTTATAGTTTGAATATTTATTATAAAAAGTAAAAGGTATTGACTTTAATTCCAATTTACAGGTACTGTAGCTTTAAGTAATAAACGATAACTGAAGTCCACAATTATAGGCACTGTAGCTTTAAGTAATAAACGATAACTGAAGTCCACAATTATAGGCACTGTAGCTTTAAGTAGTAAACGATAACTGAAGTCCACAATTATAGGCACTGTAGCTTTAAGTAGTAAACGATAACTGAAGTCCACAATTATAGGCACTGTAGCTTTAAGTAGTAAACGATAACTGAAGTCCACAATTATAGGCACTGTAGCTTTAAGTAGTAAACAATAGCAATTAGCAGACACTGAATCAGAAAGAGTCCTTTAGTAGTATTAATGAATTAGGTGAAAGAAGTTACAATAGCTGTTCCATAGACTTTAACTGAAGCAAGACAGATGCAGCTAACTGAGACAAAGTATGAGTTGAAGTTAGCTGTAACGGGTTTGTTTTAACGAAGGACTTTGGAGACAGGAAATAACAGCTTTGAGATGCAACGCTTATCACAGAGGTTTTACTTAGCTTCCGGCACATAGAACACTGGTTCCTGAGATCTCCTCAGAGGCGGTTTATCCTGAATGGTGAGAGTTCAGCTTTAGTCGTGGATGAGGAAAGGTGAAGGGAACTTGAAGTCTTCCAGTCCGGTCCGGTAACAGAGGCTTTCACAACGATGTTGCAGCCGGTTCGTGAGTACGGAACGTAGTTCAATAATCCAGTGTCGATCAGCTGGTGCGGTCAGATTAAATAGGGAGACCGTGTCATAAAGAGGTGTGGCTAAGCTCCGTGGAACCAGGAAGTAAGAGGATATCATAATTAAGGCATGACAGTATCCCCTCCTTAATGAGCAACCTCTGGGTGCTATTGACTTGGCTTAGAAGGGTAACGTTTGTGAAATTTGGAAATTAATTTTTCAGCATGAACGACAGAGGAGTTTTCCCATGTATCTTCATCAATTCCATATCCTTTCCATCTGATGAGGTATTGTAAGGAGCCACGATGGATCCTTGAATCCAGTATACTTCGAATTTCGTATTCTTCTTCACCCTGGACCAATATGGGATCAGGAGAAGTAGTGACATTTCTTTGGAAAGGGTCAGGATGATGAGGCTTCAACAAGGACACATGAAAAACAGGATGTAGCTTTAAAGTTGGTGGAAGTTTCAATTTAACAACATTACGGTTGATAACCGATATTATTGGAAAAGGACCAAGAAAAAGAGAACTTAACTTCTTTGATGGACGATTTGTAGAGATGTTCTTTGAGGAAAGCCAGACAAGATCACCGATTTTATAAGAAGGTGAAGGTTGTCTTTTTGTATCAAAAAACTTCTTTTGATTGGAGGAGGCCAATTCTAGATTCTCATGCAATTTCTTGAATAAAGAGGACATATGAGAGATTTGATTTGAATCGGAGAGATTAGATGAAGAAACTGTCTGAGCAGGAAATGAGGAAGGATGAAATCCATAATTGGATAGAAATGGAGTCATTTTACTGCTGGTATGAAAAGAGTTATTGTATGCGAATTCTGCCATAGGTAACCAAGTTATCCAATTGTCTTGTAAGTGAGAGCAATAACATCGTAGATATTGTTCTAAGCATTGGTTGACTCTTTCAGTTTGTCCATCTGTTTGAGGATGATATGCAGATGATAGTTTACGTTGGATATGAAGAGTGGCACATAATGCATTCCAGAATTTGGAGGTAAATTGAGTTCCTCGGTCTGAAATGATTTCGTCTAGCAGTCCGTGAAGTTTAACTATGTTGTCAAGAAATATTTTCGAAAGTTCAGAGGATGAGGGTAACTTCTTTAAAGGAATGAAATGAGACATTTTCGTGAAGCGGTCTACTACCACTAAAATGGTGGTATGATGATGAGAAGGAGGTAATTCTACCAAGAAATCCATAGAAATGGATTGCCAAGGTCGTTCAGGAATTGGTAAATTCAATAATTGACCAAATGGTTGATGATGGACATGTTTTGATCTTTGGCATACAGAACAAGATTTGACATAAGATTCAATAGTTTGGTCTTGACGAGGCCACCAATAGTATCTTTTAGACAATTCAAGGGTCTTTTTTATTCCTGGATGACCTGCCAGAGGAGAATCATGAATAAATTCGAGTACTTTAATTCTGAAAGAGGGAGGTACGTTAATCCGGTCTTTGAAATAGTAGAGACCGTTTTTCTTGGATAATTTAATTGATTTAGGAAGTTCGAGAGCATCTTCACTGAGATCTTTAATGTCATCAATAAGAGAAGATAAGATTCCAATGACTTTAGGCGAAGGAGGTTCAATTTTAGTGTCTTTATGGATCCTGGAAAGGGCATCAGCCTTTTTGTTTCTAGACCCAGGTCTAAAGACGAGTTGGAAGTTGAACCGGGAAAAAAAGAGATTCCATCTTACTTGTCGAGCAGACAGTGTTTTATTGGAGTGAAGATATTCGAGATTTTTATGGTCAGTATAAATGATTAAAGAGTTCTGAGCGCCTTCAAGAAGGCGTCTCCAGGTTTCTAAAGCCACTTTGATACTTAATAATTCTTTTTCTCCTGTAGGATAATTCTTTTCGGCAGGAGATAATGATCGTGAGAAGAAGGCGACAGGATGAAGAGGTTCTTGATGAGTTTTGTGTTGAGAAAGGACAGCTCCAATTGCAATTTCCGAAGCATCCGTTTCAAGGACATAAAGATATGAAGGATTTGGAAGTTGAAGAATAGGAGCTGTTGTAAACTTTCTCTTTAATTCAGTGAAGGCAGTTTGAGCCTTCTCGTTCCAATTGAAGGGATGTTTTTTACTGTTAAGTTGATTGAGTGGGTGAGCTATCTCAGAGTAGTTTTTAATAAATTTTCTGTAGAAGTTGGCGAACCCTAGAAATCGCTGTAATTCTTTTACTGTAGAGGGAACAGGCCAGTTGATGATACTATCGACTTTTGAATTATCCATACCTATTGAATGAGGGGAGATGACATAACCTAAGAAGGTTATTTCTTTGACGTGAAAAATACATTTTTCGGGTTTAGCGAATAATTTGTGAGTTCTGAGTCTTGATAACACCCATCTGACATGTTTTCTATGTTCCTCAGGAGTGTTGGAGTATATGAGAATATCATCTAAATAAATGATGACACAGACGTCCAATAGGTCTCTAAAGATATCATTTATGAAATGTTGAAAAGTTGCAGGGGCGTTGCAGAGGCCAAAAGGCATCACCAGATATTCGAAGAGGCCATATCTTGTTCGGAAAGCAGTTTTCCATTCATCATTAGCCTTTATCCTGATGAGATTATATGCCCCGCGAAGGTCAAGCTTAGTGTAGATGGTAGCAGTTTTCAATCGTTCAACCAGTTCATTGATGAGGGGAAGAGGATAACGATTTTTAACTGTTATTTCGTTTAAAGCTCTGTAATCAATGATAGGACGTATAGTCTGGTCTTTGTTTCTTACAAAAAACATACTTGAGGCAGCAGGTGAACTAGAGGGTCTAATGAACCCTTTCCGTAGATTTTCATCTAGATATTCTTTGAGAATTTGTAATTCAGCCTCAGAGAGAGGGTATATGTGCCCAAAAGGTACTGGGGCACCAGGTATGAGGTCTATAGGACAATCGTAGGAACGATGAGGTGGGAGCGTTTCAGCTTCTTTTTTACTGAAGACATCTGAAAAGTCTGAATAACAAGAAGGTATGGTTGGTTCTTTGGAGATCTGAAGAATAGGAATTTGCTGTAAACATGTTTCTTTACAATAATGTGAGTTAAAGGTGATAGAGAAAGGAGACCATGAAATTTGAGGGTTGTGGTTCCTTAACCAGTTGATCCCTATTATAACGGGATAGAGAGGTGATGGAATAACATCAAATACTAGAAATTCAGTATGAATATGATTGGTGGTTACCTTTAGAGGGATGGTTTCATGAAGAATCGGTCCCGAGGAGATAAAGGAGCCGTCAATCACTTTAATAGGAACAGAAATGGTTTTTCGAACACAAGGAATTTTATTCTTTGTTACAAAGGTTGAATCGATGAATACTCCATTTGCACCTGAATCGATGATAGCTTCAGTAACAATTCTTACCTTATCCCACTGTATTACAAGGGATATAGGTGTGAACGGAGTGGTCGGTGTTGAGGGGAGTGCACTGAAGATCGCAGAGGTATAGGCTTGTCTACCGGCCTTTGTCCGTTTTAATAAGGGACAATCAGAGACCAGATGATCTTGAGAGGCACAATACATGCATAGGTTTAATTGACGTCTTCGGTTCTTCTCTGCAGGAGTGAGAGGACTTCTTATTACCCCTATTTCCATAGGTTCACTTGGTAAGGAAGTCTTTTCTGGAGCTTTTGAGGGAGTAAAAGGTTTACGGTCTTTAGAATGAAAAAGGGCTTTTTCGGCCTTTCTTTCTCTTAATCTTCTGTCAATGCTGATGGATAAGTGAATTAGAGCGTTCAAAGTAGTAGGGAGTTCTGTTCTAGACAGTTCATCTTTTACAGCTTCAGATAAACCAATTCGAAATTGGTTGCGCAATGTGATGTCATTCCATTGCGTTTCTACAGCCCATCTTTTAAATTCAGCAATGTAATCTTCAACGGGTCTATTTCTTTGTTGTAGAGTTCTGATTGTTAAATCAGCTGTAGCTTGTTTGTTAGGATCTTCATAGAGAAGAGACATGGCTTCAAAAAATTCATCCAGTGAGTCCAAGATGGGGTCATCGTTTTCCAGAAAGGAATGGGCCCATGACATAGGTTCACCTCTTAGAAAAGAAATAACCGAACACACTTTAGTTCTTTCTGTAGGATAAGATCGAGGTTTCAAAGCAATTAATAATTTGCAGGTGTTGAGGAACTCCCTGTATTTTGAACAATCTCCAGAGAACTTTTCTGGGTTACATACAGCAGGATCACTAGCCGAGTGCAGAATAGTATGAGGAGTATGAGTTTGTAGATCTCTGACATAAGTGAGAATTCTTTCGTTAGTAACTTGCAGGTCTTGCACACCTTGGGCTAGTGTATCAACTCTTTGATTCAGCGTAGTTATAGTAGAATCAAAATCTGCTGGATCCATTACAGTGGCTGGATTATTCTGTCACGTCTAAACATTTGTTATGAAGGAACACAACTGCAGATTTCTTATAGTTTGAATATTTATTATAAAAAGTAAAAGGTATTGACTTTAATTCCAATTTACAGGTACTGTAGCTTTAAGTAGTAAACTATAACTGAAGTCCACAATTATATGCACTGTAGCTTTAAGTAGTTAACGGTGACTGAATCAGAAAGAATCCTTTAGTAGTATTAATTAATTAGGTGATAAGAAGTTACAATAGCTGTACCATAGACTTTAACTGAAGTAAGACAGATGCAGCTAACTTCAACTCATACTTTGTCTCAGTTAGCTGCATCTGTCTTACTTCAGTTAAAGTCTATGGAACAGCTATTGTAACTTCTTATCACCTAATTAATTAATACTACTAAAGGACTCTTTCTGATTCAGTCACCGTTTACTACTTAAAGCTACAGTGCATATAATTGTGGACTTCAGTTATCGTTTACTACTTAAAGCTACAGTGCATATAATTGTGGACTTCAGTTCAGTACCCCTCACTAAAGGGGTACTCTCCAGGGGGTCACCTTTGCGCAGGGCAGTGTAACTGGAGACTTCCCAAGGGAGAGAGGCTGAACTCCCAAGGGGCCAGGGGAACAAATCCCCAGGTAAGCCATAAAAGAAAAATAATAGTTCCAAGGAAAAAACACATGTCCTATTGGGACAGGACAGGAACAAAAATACTGAGGGAGGAGGGGATAGGAGGAGGTACTTATACATTTATTTTAATTAGTTCCTGTCTAATTAGGGATAGGGAGGAGCTACCCATCGTTGTGCTGCCATGGATATGGCCAGGAAAAGGAAAACCACGTTCTATGTTCCACATATCAAGTTTAATTATTGCTGCAACCTGCATATAAGGAAAATCACTCTCTATGTTCTACATATCAAGTTTAATTATTGCTGCAACCTGCATATAAGGATAATCAAATTCTATGTGCCACTTATCAAGTTTAATTATTACACCAATTGCATTTACGGATAATCAATTCCCTGTGCAATTCATTTTCTTTAATTATGAATTGATTCTAAAAGCCTATTTTTATAAATGAGGACATTATTATTAATTTTTCCTTTTAATGCAAATAAGAGAATTGCGTAAAGTATTATTTTTTTCCTTTTTGCCAAAACTGGAAGCATGAGAAATTGTATTCAACTTGATTCAATAAGAGATAATAAAACCTCTCAAAATGGAGGTTCTCTTTGTTTTTCTTAAAGGTATAGTACTAATTAATTCTGCAGTTGTGTTCCACAATTCTCAGTCGAAATATTATTGAATCATAACAATGTTGTATTTTCACCCAATCTTGTTAGATTCAGATATCTGAATATGTGTTTGGAACCCATCTCCTATCCTATATTGACCTTCAGTGCCCCACCTTTCAGAGACCCAGCGCAAAGGACTAAATATCCATTTTTTTTCATTATAAATTACATTGCTTAGCCTGATTAACCTGGTTAAAAAGTGTTTCCCTTGATGGCAGAAGAGAGATCATAAGAGGAGATGTGAGATGTGCAGATTAGAGGATGGGGGTCAAACAGAGGGACAGTTGTGTTAGAGAAGTTCAATACAGAGGAAAGACAAAGTCAAGGGCAGCTATGTGTGTAGGAAGCAAGGTCAAAGGAACCGGTAATCAAAATCTAGATGCTGTTGACCTGTTAGGTTTATTAACAGGCATGTTGAATCACCAAAGATGAGGGAAGGAATGTCAGAGGAGAGAAAGTATGGAAGCCAAGCAGAAAAATAGTCACAGTGGATTAGAGGAGAGGCAGGAGAACAGTAGACAATGGTAACATGGGCTGAAAGAGGATTAAGGAGACTGATGGAGTGGACTTAAAAAGATGAAAAATTGGGAGAAGAACAAGGGGCAAAAGTTTGAAGGATGTGCATAGCATGTCTTTGGAGAGTTAGATAAGTGTAGTCAAAAACAGGACAGGAGGCAGGAGTAGCAGTATCAGAGAGAAAGAGACAGGGTACAATCAGTGACAAAAGGTTTAACCCCTTAAGAACATATGATAGAAATGTTCCATCACGCTGGCCTTTAACTTCAGAAGCTGGGTCCTTAAAGGTTAAAGAGCAGGAGATGAGGAGATTGGGCATGGCAGTAGATTTCGTGGTGTTACGGACACAGTGAAAGGAATGGTATGTAGGGAAGAGGCAATGTATAAGAGTTTATTGTGTTGGAACTGTAGGTAGGGTGAATAGCAGGGGGCAGGATTAGGAGACACAGTCCCAGCTGCTAAAAGCAAAAGGATAGTCAGAAAAAGAAGGTGAACATGGTACTTGAATGTATGTGTTGGATGTTGGGATTTAGAGGAGGGAGGGGAGGACAAACAGATGTGATATGGGAAGAAACAAGGGGTGAAGGAAGTATAGAAGGAGCAATAAAGATTGAGCCACATGGAGTTGGTGGGTGGAAGGAAATGTGTGCGTTTTGAAAAAAAATTAAATGAAAAAGAGTAAGAATAAGAACATTCGATAAACAACTTTATAATGACTGGGAAAGGAGGTGTCCAGTAGATAGTGTCCTAAATACTGGACCTCAGCCATGCCTACATGGCATTTTTCAGGTTTTAAGGTAAGTTCTGCATTCTGAATCCAATTGAGCACTACTGATATGTGTTCCAGGTGGGCCTCCCAGGTGCCACTGAAGATAGCTATATCATCCAGGTAAGCACAAGCGAAGCCCTGAAATCCCTCCAGGAGCCGGTCAGCCATCCTTTGGAAAGTAGCTGGGGCATTCTTCATCCCAAATGGCATTACCTTAAAATGGTATAGGCCAAATGGGGTGACAAATGCCGATTTCGGAATGGCCTCAGGCTCCAAGGGGATTTGCCAATCCTTTGCACAAATCAATAGTGGTCAAATAATTCCCCCCAGTCATACGGTCCAGTAACTCATCTACTCTGGGCATGGGGTATGCGTCTGTGACCGTCCTATCGTTAAGTTTGTGATAATCCACACAGAACCGTGTGGTACCGTCTTTTTTTAGGAACCAGGACCACTGGGGAAGCCCATGGGCTTTGAGATGCCTCTATTACTCCCAGCTCTAACATATCCTGGAGTTCATTTAGCATGCTTTCCCGTACTGCTTCTGGGATTCGGTAAGGCTGCTGCTGCAGGGGTAACTGGCCTGGGGTCTCCACTCGGTGGACTGCCATAGTCGTATAGCCTGGGGCCGCAGAAAACATGCCTCCAAATCCTTCCAACAGTTGGGAAGTCTGCTCTTGCTCCTCTGCACTCAATTCGGGGCCTAGCTGGACCTGTTCTACCACTGAAGGTTTTTGGGGAAGCAGGTCAGGTAAAGAAATACCCTCGCTATCCTCATACGCCGGGGCACAAATGGCGGAGACTTCCTCTGGTCTCTCTCGATATGGTTTAAGCATATTCACATGAAAGGATCGTCGGATCCTTTCATCAGAACAGTCTGTTACAATGTAAGTGGTATCACTGATCCGGTCTATCACCGTGTAGGGGCCCTGCCAAGAGGCTTGTAACTTGTCAGTCTTAGTGGGCTTTAGTACCAGGACTTTTTGTCCTATTTCCAATATACGGTCTCTAGCCCACCTATCATACCAGCGCTTCTGTCGCTGTTGGGCCGCCCACAGGTTCTCCTGAACCATTTTGGTTAGAGCCTGTAGGCGATCCCTGAGCTCCAGTACAAAAGCTACTACAGGGGTACCTGTGTCCCCCATAGCTCCTTCCCAATGCTCTCGTACCAGGTCCAGGGGTCCCCGGACTTGGCTCCCGTATAGCAATTCAAACGGGGAGAATCTGATATACTCCTGGGGTACTTCCCGATATGCAAAGAGCAGATGTGGAAGAAACTTTTCCCAATTTTGACAGGTCTCTGTGAACGTGATTAGCATTTGTTTAAGTGTGCCATTCAAACGCTCACAGAGACCGTTTGTCTGGGGATGATAGGGTGAACTTAGTATGGGTTTTACCCCACAGCTCTGCCAGAGTTGTTGGGTAACCACCGCTGTAAATTGGGTTCCCTGATCTGACACTATTTCCCTAGGGAATCCTACCCTAGTGAACACCTGAACCAGTGCGTCTGCCACTGTCTCTGCATGTATGTTTGACAGAGCTATTGCTTCCGGATAACGGGTAGCATAGTCCACCACAGTAAGAATGTATTTCTTACCGGAGGGACTGGGCTTGCTGAGTGGTCCGACTAAATCGACGGCCACCCCGAAAAATGGTTCCTCGATTATGGGTAGGGGCGCAGTTTTGCCTGGGGGTGATCCCCTCTCTTTCCTACCTTTTGGCATACCTCGCAGGTTCGACAATAATCCTACAGCTCCCTAGTGACTCCCAGCCAGAAGAACGACTGGGTGAGCCGGTCCCTAGTCTTTTTTATTCCTAAGTGGCCTGCTAGGGAAATGTCATGGCTGATCCGTAATAATTCTGTCCGATACTTACGGGGTACTATTAATTGCCTTTTTGCTACTTGGCCTTCCCCTTTCTCTGTCACTCCTGTCACCCGGTATAGTAGACCGTTTTCCCAGGTAAATCTTGCCTGATCTACGTCTCCCTGAGGTTGGTCTGCCTCCCTCCGATACCCTCTTAGTGTGGGATCCTCCTGCTGGGCTTGCCCAAAGTCTTGTGGGGTACCCCAGGGTTAACTGTCAGGGTTAACTGTCGGGGAATTGTCGCTTACCTGGTCGTCGGGTGAGGGGGAGGCTTCCATAGCTCTGGACTGTTGCCGGGTGGTGACAGGTAACGCTCCTTCTGGGCTGGGTGCCGCCAATTGGGACATCAAACACCCCAGATCATTTCCCAACAATACTTCTGCTGGTAAATCCGGCATGATGCCCACTTCCACAGACTTGGCCCCAGTACCCCAATCAATATGTACCCGAGCCGTTGGTAGTTTATGTATTGCCCCTCCGGCTACCCTTACAGCAACGGTGCATCCTGTGTGTTGTGAAGGGGTAACCCGGTGAGGTTGTACTAAGGTAATAGTCGCCCCACTGTCTCTTGTCCATTTAACTTCACAGACTGTATGTGGTGAGACCGATTATCTCCAGCGGCTTGTATGGGGTTCACTTCATGTAACGTGGACCAATTTTCGGTATTGTTACTGGGTGACGCTGGAGCTGGGGGGTTGTAATCCTCTTGTACACAGTGTGCTGATGCTTTTTTTGGTGGGGCTGGTGTTCGCCCCCAGCGGTCTGTAGTACGTTGTGGACAATTGGGTTTGATGTGTCCCACTTGCTTGCACCCATAACACATTGGAGCGGTCTTTTGGTACCCTGTGGTTGTGGTGTTGCTCACCGTTGGTGTTACCCTCTGCGGGGTAGTTGTAGGACCAGGTGAGGGGCGCGACCCAGTGAACCCTCGATTTCCATCCAGCCGTCTGGTCTCATGAAATTCGTCCGCCAACCTTGCTGCCTCTTCCACAGTCTGTGGCTTCCTGTCTCTGACCCAGTCTCTAACCTCTGCTGGAGTGTAGTCAAAAAACTGCTCCAGTAGCATTAATTGTACAACATCCTCTAGGGGAGTCGCCTGACTCCCCTGCATCCAGTTACTGGCAGTGCGTTGCATATGAAATGCCCAGTCTGTGTATGAATCCTTGCCTTGTCTCCTGAGAGCCCGAAATTTCCTTCTGTGGGCTTCAGGAGTGACAGCATACCGTGCTAACAAAATCTCTTTGATTTTTTCATAGTTCTGTATATCCCCATCTGGCACAGCTCTCAATGCTTCTGCTGCTCTGCCTGATAATTTGCTGCTTAGTACCGCAGCCCAGTTAGCTCTTTTTAAATCTTCTAGCACACATTGTCTCTCAAAGTCCTGTAAATAATTATCAATATCCGTCTCACCTTCCATGAAGCTTTTAATTGCAGCGTAGTTGATTTTGCGCTGTCACCCCATTGCAGATCCAGATAGCGACAATATATCCACAGGGGGTGATCTGTCTCTGGCTTCTCGGGCTTCCCGTGCATTCTGTGCCTCCGTAGCTTGTGCAAAGGTCTGTACCACGATCTCCGGTGTAGGGTTAGGTCCTACCAGGCTGAGTCTCCATCTCACGTCCTTTTAGAACTCTGTTTCCTCCGCATTCGCCATCTGTTGTTTGCTGGTTTGATCGCTCTCCAGTAGTTTGGCTATTAGCGTGGCTTTCGGTTTATTACTTGCCACTATGCCTCGAGCTTCCAGCAGTTCTTTCAGCGTTGTTTGTTTCAAACGTTCGTATCTATGTGCCATTCACTACTTGCTCCGGTTCGGTACATACGTTCGGGATAAAATCCCGCCGCTTGCCACCAGTGTAAAGGATCCTGCTATCCGTGCAGTGCTGATCCTTGTAGCGTCTCCCGAAATCTAAGATGAGTAGAGTAAAATAGTGATTAAAGCTCCCAATCCCCCAAACATGAGTCGAGACTTCATGAAGGGGTAAAACGATCTGTTTATTGATGGCCAAACTCAGCCCTTTTATGATGGTCTAACAGCAAGGGAACTCACACAGGGTACCTTGTGGGAGACTGTGAAAAAATATACAGCACCAATCAGTGTACAGTACAATTAGTAAACACACCCACAGTAACAGTGTAACCCCTCTTCTCTATCCTGGAGATAATTAACTTAAGTGGTTGCAGAGAACCTAATTATCTCCAGGTAGAGAAAAACATGTCCTTTTTATATTATACAAAACTGTATTAAAATCTATAACTTAGAGTTATCTGAACATATTCCCCCTATTCCACATACCCCCAGACAGCTTGGATCTGAGCGCATATTATAGGCGAATAGCGCTCAGATCCCACGAACACAGTTGTCAATATCGTTGAGTAAAGTTTAAGTTCACCAGTTGTTCGTGCAATTCAATCCGAAGAGAGTTCCATAATTGTAGCTACCTGGGATCGGTATATCTTGGGTGAAAAGAAAGTCCCGAACGGCAAAGTGATTAACATGTTCGGGAGATATTAACCGTATGAACGAGGACTCGGTACTTATCAGCGGTGGGTGGCGGAATAAGTGTCCGAAAATAGTTCCAGAGGAAGGTTGTCTTTCCACCGCTGAGCGTTCAACGGTTTTAAAATGGCGACTGCCACGTGTTCGTCAAACGAACGAGGACCACTATGTCTTTCGTCAATTACCTTGCGGTTAACCGCAAGGTCTGGGAGGTAAATGAGGGGCACACAACCTCAGTGGGAGGTCGGGTGCTTCGGTACTTTGTTCGGTTCTTTGGAACTACACAAATTAGGCGTATATACGCATGGTTAAACGAAATGCTGTTTCTCTGAGGCTTGTTAAAACAGGGATTTCGTTACAGTAGCCAATAAACCTTTATTAGTAAACAAGTTAAAACAATCCACAATGTGTTTCACCCAAGTAGGACTTTATCAAGTGGTAATCAAAAAAAGGATTACATTCAATGCTGACATATGGTCTGTAGGGGTCACATTGTGATCTTTAAGGCATTATGAGTATCGTCCTTAAAGAAGATTGGTTCATTGATGTTCCTTTTCCTCACCCTAGTACACCCTAGTAAAGTTAAATATGTGTAATGGAGGCAAGTAAAAAACCCACTTGCCTTTAATGCACTTTCAAGTTACTGATCTGTATCCATATATCTACCTGATATTCTTATGGTTCTTGGGCCACACAGAGGGTATAATTGAACTGTATCAGATGCAAACATAAGCCATCTCAAATGCCATATATGAAACTAAAATGTAGTTGGCTCTCTAAATACTACTGTCTTAAAAAAAAGAGAAACAAGATGTTTGCATCATTTTTCATTTTATTTTCTGTAAAATCCATTAAATTGTGGGTCAAGCCTGGTATCTACTTATTTATTTATAAAATCAAAGAGAACGTTACCTGCGCTCTGGCCTAAATCCCTATGTACTTTTAAACAAAATGGAGGCTCTTTAGTCTAGTGGCTAGAGTAGGACTCACCTTTTGGGGCTTGCCTTGACGTGGCAAGTGAGCTTATATTCAAATGGCCATTGGAATAAAACTAAAGAGCGTCCATTTTTTAAAATGTACATAGGGATTTAGGCCAGAGCGCAGGTAATGTTCTCTTTGTTTTTACTATGTATTTTGAGCTATTGGATACTAAGCTACTGCTGCTGTAAGGGTGGTGCTTTATCTTTGTGTTTATTTATTTATAAGCTAAGGAAAATGTAATTGAAATAAAGACCTTTGTAATATTTAAAAAAAATAATAATATTTATTTTGCAGCTCCTGTTCTAGTGGGACCTGGCTTTGTCCTGAAGACCACTGTCCTGGAACTTGTAATATAGAAGAGGGAATGTTTATGAAGTCTTTTGATGGTGTAACATTCGATTTCAATGGAAACTGTGATTATGTGCTATCACATGTACGTACAATTGTCTTTCCTATTGATTAAGATCCTATTGACTAAATTATGTAAATGTTATAAGTAACATTAGCAATAATGTGAACATGGTCAGAAATATTTATTGTTTGCACTTTTGCACTGTATTTAAGATTTTAGGAGCATTTTTGTTTAAATGTTTTTTTATTGCGTTCGTAAGAAAAACAGGTAGACTGTAAACATTAGTGCAGTTTCACACGTGCCTGAGTCAGCGGAAAACAAATATTATAATCCTTTATGCCTACTCCTTATTGATATATAACAGCTTCAAATAACCATAAATTGAATAAGCATGTTTGTTGTACCTGGGTGATATGTGGAATAAGTGAACGTTTAGTTAGGATGTGCATCGTTAGGTTGCTTGTTCTTGAGGGGAAAGTTCCCTATGCATGTAAAAATGCTTACACATCACAAAACTATAATATGGCAGAATGTTTGCAATGTTTGTTAGGTGCTTTCTGATGTAGGCATTTACCTGGGTGTATTGGTTGTAACCTAGTAGTGGTAAGTCCTAGTGGGTGATAAGTGAGAAACGTACAACAATAGGTGTGACAAACTCCCCTTTTTCTGTGAGTTTGCCACGAGTTCTTGGAGGGGCCTGCTGGCCAGCCTCTTGCTTCCGTACTATGGACCCTGCAATACCTTGCCCAATGCACTTTGAAAGGCTCTGTTCATGTGAAATATGTATTTTGTACTCCAGACAGAGAGACCGACCGTTAGCTCTAATTCTCTGGAATTGTTTTGGGCATGGGACCATGTGCACGGCCAGTCAAAAAGAGACTTCTATGAAACTTTTGAACACCTGCTCTGATCTGGGTGATTTTTGGATATTTTGTTCACCCAGATCAGGGCTATCCGGGAATGTTTTGGGGGGTATGTTATGTTTTGGGGTACTTTCAGAACTCTCTAAAAATGTGTTTTTTCAGTCTGGAGATAATTGAGTTACTTACAGGACTTTACTCAATTATCTCCCAAGCAGAGGGGAGTGATTGTGTGCTGTACATGGGCGTGTCACAGACTGTATGTTTGTTCTGATTGGTTTATGTCCTTTGTGTTCCTGTGCCCCATCAGGTCCAGGAGGTGTTCCTCTGGCCTGGAGAATTGTATAAAAGCCAACCTGAACAAACGTCATTATGTGATTTGTTTAATTAAAATTTGATTGACATGCCTGACAACACAGGGAGAAAGTGCAGAGAATTTAATTCGCAAGCACTATAGTTTTTTTTACCATCCTGATGAAAGCCCAAACATGGGGCTGAAACTTTGATTTGATTTATTTTGAACATTAAAAGTTAAGTTTTAGTGATATTTACAAGTCCCTGAGTGCGGTCATTCTCTGTTTTTCTATGCTATTTGCCTGACCAGCACCAGGCACATTATTTACCTGTTCCAGGAGTGCAAAAAATGTTGTATTTTTTATATATATAATAGATATACATATATTAAATATATAAAAATACTTTTCATTTATTTTAAACATGTTTAATTTTTTTTTTTTTTTTTTACACTACCCACCAGCAGGGAGACTGTCTGACATTTTAGACAGTCCCCCGGCTGGCAGATCCACAGCCAGCTATTGGGGGCCACGTGGTCGCTCTTTGAGAGCGATCACATGGCCCCCGGGGGCCTCATTTGCCAGGGGAGGGCTGCCTGGGCTGTCAGGCAGTCCTCCAGAAGAGGATCGCGGCGGAGGAAAGTCCACCGGACCTCCAGGGGCTGCAATCCGTTACGGCGTTCTATGCCGCCGCAACGGCTTTAAAGCCCTTTAAATGTGGGACGGCATAGAACGCCGTAACGGCGTTAAGGGGTTAAGATGTAGTTGTTCTGGTGACTATAGTGTCACTTTCATGTTTCTAATCTAAGCAGGCTCTCTCAATCACTATTCACTTTGTTTGTCAATAAATAAAAATTTTCCCTCATTCTTTTTTTTATTGAATTTTCCTAATAGTATTAGTATTATTAAGTATTATTTTAATAGATTATATTGTTAGCATTTCCTGCTATCTGTGGTGCTCCTTCCTTTTTGGGGAGAACGCTTTGATTATTTACAGCAGTTGGTAATTATATTTCCCATGCAGAGCAAATAGGCTTGCTTGAAAAAAACTGCCTTTAAAACCCCTTAAGGACACATGACATGTCTGACACGTCATGATTCCCTTTTATTCCAGAAGTTTGGTCCTTAAGGGGTTAAATTACTTGAACCCAGGGGTGGGCTGGGACAGGGGTCAGGGGTCAGGGAGACAAATGCCCACCATGCCGCTCTAAATTATTTTAAAAACGGCCACAGGCGGATCGCTAATTAAGCAGTTTTGGCGGCCGCCTAAGGCCTCGTGGTCGCCCAAACCGCCTTAGGGTAGACTGTGTTGGATCCTTGTTCAGTGACCGAGGACCCGACACCAGGAGGGGGTCCGGCGGCTTGTTCAGTATCCCACCGGGTGCAAGGCCCTTCCAGGCTGCCCGAGAGCGCCTGTGGCCGCTGGTCTGCAGCTCTGCAGTGTGCAGAGCTGCAGACCTTGCGGCTCACGAGATCTGACAAATCAGAGCCTTGCCACGGGTTACCACAGCAACGTTCTGACTGGGTCTCGCGAGATATGGTCTGCAGCTCTGCATACTATGAACATGCAGACCGGATATCACCACCGGACCACCAGGGAGCCCACTGGACCACCAGGGAATGACAGAAAGTATGTAGTCTCAACCTTCCTCACACCATCACCTGCCCTCCCACACATTATTATTCCCCTCCCTCTCACAATCACCCCCTCCCTCTCACCATCACCCCCCCTCCCTCTCACCATCACCCCTTCCCTCTCAATATCACCCCCTCCATCTCACCATCACCCCCTCCCTCTAACCATCACCCCCTCCCTCTCATCATCACTCCGTCCCTCTCACCATCACCTCCCCTCCCTTTCACCATCAACCCCCTCTCACCATCACCCCGTCCTTAACATCATCACCCCCCTAACTCGCACCATCACCCCCCTCACTATCACCCCCCTCACTCACACCATCAACCCCCTCCCTCACACCATCACCCCCCCTCCCTCACACTATTACCACACGTCCCTCACACCATTAACACCCCTCCCTAACACCATCACCCCATCTCTCACATCACCCCCTCACTATCACTCCCCTCCCTCTTACCATCACCCACCTTTCCTCATACCATCACCCCCTCCCTCATACCATCATCCCCTCCCGCATACCCCATCACCTCTCCCTCCTACCATCACTCCCTCTCACCATCTTCCCCCCTCACACTAACACCCCCTCACTCACACCATTACCCCCCCTTCACACCATTACCCCCCTCCCTCACGCCATTGCCCCCACCCTCACACCATCAACCCCCTCCCTCACACATCAACCCCCTCCCTCACACCATCAACCCCCTCCCTCACACCATCACCCCCTCCCTCATAACATCATCCCCTCCCTCATACCCCATCACCTCTACCTCCTACCATCACTCCCTCTCACCATCATCCCCACTCACACTAACACCCCCTCCCTCACACCATTACCCCCCTCCTTCACACATAACCCCCCTCCTTCACACCATTGCCACCCCGCCTTCACACCATCACCACCTCCTTCTCACCATCTCACCACCACCCCCACCCTGTCACCATCACACCCCTCCCTCTCACCATCACCACCCCCTCCCTCATACCATCAGCCCCCTCCCTCTCACCATCACCCCCCTACCTCTCGCCATCACCCCCACATAAACCACATTGTATCATATTTGCCTTGCTTCACAGCATCAATATCCGTTATAAATCCAGGAAAAGGTGGGCATGGATGGTGAGCTGATTCGGTGGTACAATGGGCCACTTGACTGGATTTGCACCCCAGGTCTTCCCCTGCTTTCCCCTGCTTGAACTTTTTTTAGCTTATGTTTTGTTTTTTAAAGTCAGTTAAAAAGTCAGACCTTTTGCATAGTTCTTGTGGGTGATAAATATGTGAGATTGATGCATACCTTGAAGCATAGAAACATATAATGTGATGGCATCTAAGAACCATTCGGCCCATCTAGTCTGCCCAATATTCTAAATACTTTCATTAGTCTCTTGCCTTATCTTATAGTAAGGATAGTCTTATCCCTATCCCATGCATGCTTAAACTCCTTTACTGTGTTAACCTCTACCACCACAACTGGAAGGCTATTCCATTCTTCCACTGCCATCTCAGTAAAGTAATACTTTCTCATATTATTTTTAAACCTTTGCCCCTCTAATTTAAGACTCTTGTCGTGGTCATCTTTTTTTCTTTTAAATATAGTCTCCTCCTTTACTGTGTTGATTCCCTTTATGTATTTAAATGTTTCTATCATATCCTCCGTCTCATCTTTCCTCCAAGCTATACATGTTAAGTTCCTTTAACCTTTCATTGTAAGTTTTATCCTGCAATCCATGAACCAGTTTAGTAGCCCTTCTCTGAACTCTCTCTAAAGTATCAATATCATTCTAAATATACGGTCTTCAGTACTGCGTACAATACTCAAAGTGAGGTCTCACCAGTGTTCTGTACAATGGCATGAGCACTTCCCTCTTTCTACTGCTAATACCTCTCCCTATACAACCAAGCATTCTGCTAGCATTTCCTGCTGCTCTATTATATTGTCTGCCTACCTTTAAGTAATCAGAAACAATCACCCCTTAATCCCTTTCCTCAGATGTTGAGGTTAGGACTCTATTAAATATTATGTACTCTGCCGTTGGGCTTTTACATCCAAGATGCATTATCTTGCACTTATCCACATTAAATGTCAGTTGCCACAACTCTGACCATTTTTCTAGTTTATCTAAATCATTTGCCATTTGGCTTATCCCTCCTGGAACATCAACCCTGTTACATATCTTAGTATCATCAGCAAAAAAACATACCTTACCATCAAGACCTTCTGCAATATCACTAATAAAAATATTAAAGAGAATGGGTCCAAGTACAGATCCCTGAGGTACCCCACTGGTGACAAGCCCATGCTTCCAATTTACTCCATTGACTACAACCCTCGGTTGCCTGTCACTAAGCCTTACCCATTCAACAATATTGGAATCCAAATTTAAAGATTGCAGTTTATTGATAAGCCTTTTATGTGCAACAGTATCAAAAGCCTTACTGAAATCTAGGTAAACAATGTGTACTGCACCACACTGATCTATTATTTTAGTTACCCAATCAAAAAAATCAATAAGATTATTTTGGCTTGATCTCCCTGAAGTAAACCCATGTTGTCTCTGATCTTGAAATCCATGTGATTTTAGATGTTCAACAATCCTATCCTTTAACATGGTTTCAATGACTTTCCCCGCTACTTAAGTAAGGCTTACTGCCCTATAGTTGCCTGACTCCTCCCTACTACCTTTCTTGTGAATGGGCACAGCATTCACTAACTTCCAATCTTCTGGGACTACTCCTGTTAACAATGATTGGTTAAATAAATCTGTTAATGGTTTTGCTAGTACACCACAAATCTCTTTTAATAACTTTGGGTGTATTCCATCAGGTCCCATTGACATATTTGTATTTACTTTTGACAGTTGAAATAGAACCTCTTCCTCTGTAAACTCACATGTCACAAATGACTAATTTGTCCTATTTACTAACTGAGGCCCCTTTCCTTCATTTTCATCTGTAAATACTGAACAAAAATATTAATTGAGACAGTCAGTTAGGCCTTTATCCTGTTCGACATATCTTCATTCTTTTGTTTTTAATCTAACTAATCCTTGTTTTACTTTCCTTTTCTCATTTATGTATCTAAAAAATGTTTTGTCCACTTTTTTACTGACTGTGCTATTTTCTCTTCTGTTTGTGCTTTGGAAGCTCTTATAACTTGCTTAGTCTCTTTCTGCCTAATCTTATAGATCATTCTGTCTTCCTAACTCTGTTTTTATTTTTTTTTATAATTACTAAATGCTAACTTTTTGTTTTTTACTATTTTGGCCACATCTGCGCAGCACCACAGTGGTTTCTTGAATTTTTTGCTTTTACTGACAAGCCTAATGCAATTTTCTGTTGCCTTCAGCAGTGCAATTTCTAAATAATCCAATTTCTCTTGGACTCCATTTAAATTGCTCCAGTCTGATAATGACTCCTTTACATATATTCTAATTTTAGAAAAGTCTGTTTTTCTAAAGTCTAAAACTTTTGTTTTTGTGTGGTGTGACTTAATATTATTATTATTATTATTATTATTATAACTGGTGGGGAGGTAGCTTACATAAGTAAAATATAAAGTTACTTGAAGTACATTATAAACATGTGTTAGACAATACTGAGAATTAAAACATGCTTCCTTCCATTATATTCATTTTGCCATGTTATGTAATGAACAGTTGTACATTTAACTTTGTGACAAATGCATATTTTCAACAGGGTGATGACTGGATTATTACTGTGGAAATACTTCAGACTTTAAATGCCCAGGCAGCACCTTACATGAATAGTATAAGCCTTACGTTTAATATGGTAAGTGCACAATTTTCCATTACAGATAAGAAAAGTGATATACTGAAAATGTAAACCGCTGATATCTATGTATAGTGTTATATATGTGTTTGGGCCATCAATGAACTTGGAGAGACAAGCAAAATGTACACATGGTATTAGACAGCCTAGATGAATGATTAACTAATAGGCTATGAGTTAGTCAGCGTAAGATTAAGCTTGCTTGAGACATTTTAGGGTTTCAACTCATGGTCAACTCAAAACAAAAATTATGTTGCCAAGATTTTAGAATGAACAGTGAGTATTGAGTGAGTGAGTATTCTAGCTTGGGAATCTCTTTCTACCAATTATTGACTAGCATCAAAACTAGGTATCTGGGTCACATGTTTATGGTATAAAGTTGAGACTATGTTGGCTACCATTGTAGTGTGTTTTCAGTCTACACTTCTAATTCTGAAGGAATTCGATCAAACGATTAGTCCAACGAAAATATACCAAAATAAAACACTGTTTTTGGATGGACTAAACCTTGCTGGTACAGCCCCACTCTTAAAAATAAATAAAGAAAGGCGAAACGTACCTGCTATCCTGTCTTGTTGCCAAGTTCTCACATACTACAAGCATCATTACCACTTTAAAGCACTGTCATGGTACTTGGCGTGGCCCTTTAAAACATTTTGTATCTGTATAACAAGTACTTTCCTGCGTTTAAGATAGTTGTGAATAAAAAAATTGAGATACAATAGCTTCAGTACCTCTCTTCTAGATGATCTATTTCATAGTTGTGTGGCCACATTCATTTACAGAATGTCTATTGTATGATAGAGTCTGAGCATTATTTCCATTCCTTAGCTAAATGAAAACTAGAAAATCTAAAACTAATTTACCAAGAGTCTACCCAGTTCAATTCTCTCTCTTTTTTTTTTAAAACCAGTTACCTGTTCTTTAAATCAGACACTTTTTTTTTTCTAGCAGCACAAAACATGCAGATAATGAATATACTTATTTTTGTTATTGAATTGATTTAAAAGTTTTGCAAAATAAAGTTTGTTTTTCTCTTCAAACGCAAGTTGACTTTCAGTCCTATCAATTGGCTTTTCTCTAGGCAGAGTATTCAATACGAGTACTCAAAATAATGTGTTGAAATGTAAGAGGGGATACAACATACAAAATAAAAATAATGGATGGATATCAATATGAAAAATTACAGTAAACAAAGAAAACACAAAAAAAATTGAGAATACTTTCCACTGGAGATCAAAAGTTTCCAAAGCAAAAGATGAAAAAAAAACACACACCATAGTTTGTTGTAGGAGGAGATGATCAAAGAGAAAGATATGTTAAAATGTGAAAAGACATACATGTGTTGCAAATATTATGTATTGTCAGTTAATAGTAATAGCTCCAAATGGAAAGTTCAACATATCATGAATGAATTGTATGATATCAAAGGCAATTGACCCTTAAGAAACATATATAAAATATACCGTTGTACTCAAAAGTTTGCAATGAATTTTGACATTGATTTAGAAAATATATCTGATCATGCAAAATAATGTATTTTATTAAATGATAGTGATTATTTGAAGTCATTTATTATCACATAGTTGTTTGGCTCCTTTTTAAATCATAATGATAGCATAAATCACCCAAATGGCCCTGATCAAACGTTCACATACTCTCAAATGTTTGGGCTTGTTACAGACACACAATGTGACATACACAGGTTAAAACGGCAATTAAAGGATACTTTCCCACACCCGTGGATTTGCAATTAGTGTATGTGTATAAATAATCAATGAGTTTGTTACCTGTCACATGGATGCATTGAGCAGGCTAGATACTGACCCATGGGGAGCAGAAAAGAACTGTCAAAATACCTGTGTAACAAGGTAATGGAACTTAATAAAGATGGAAAAGGATATAACAATATATCCAAAGACTTGAAAATGCCAGTCAGTACTGTTCAATCACTTATTAAGAAGTGGAAAATTCGGGCTTCTCTTGACACCAAGACAAAGTCAGGTAGACCAAGAAAGATTTCAGCCACAACTGCCAGACGAAATGTTTGGGATACAAAGAAAAACCCACAAGTAACTTCAGGAGAAATACAGGCTGCTCTGGAAAAAGACGTGTGGTTGTTTCAAGGAGCAAAATATGATGATACTTTGACAAAATTGAGCTTCATGGTCGCGTTGCACGAAGGAAGCCTTTACTGCACCAATGCCACAATAAATCCCGGTTACAATATGCCCGAAAAAAACACTTTGATATGCTTCACAGCTTCTGGCACACTGTAATTTGGAGTGACAAGACCAAAATAGAGTTTTATGGTCACAACCATAAGCTCTATGTTTATAGAGAGGGATCAACAAGGTCTATAGTGAAAAGAATACCATCCCCATTGTGAAGCATGGTGGTGGCTTACTGATTTTTTTGGGGGGTGAGCTCTAAAGGCACAAGGAATCTTGTGAAAATTGATGGCAAGATGAATTCGACATGTTATCAGAAAATATTGGCAGACAATTTACATTCTTCTGCATGAAGGCTGCACATGGGAACTCTTGGACTTTCCAGCATGACAATGACACTAAGCACAAGGCCAATTTGCCCCTGCAGAGGTTACAGCAGCAAACTGTGAAGGTTCTGGAGTGGCCATCACAGTCTCCTGACCTTAATATCATCTAGCCACTCTGGGGAGATCTCAAACGTACAGTTCATGCAAGACGGCCAAAGACTTTGCATGCTCTCTGTAACCTCCTGCTTCAGCCTCACACAGTGGTCTACTTCAGCAACTCATACAGCAGGAAATACTCTTGATCTCATCTTCACCAATCTCTGTACCACCTTCAATCTCTCCACTGCTCTATTTCCTTTATCTGACCACCATCTGATGACCTTTGTCATCGGCATACCACATGCCCAAATTTCACCACCCTCAAATCTCCAATCTAGCAGAAACCTCCACTGCCTTGATCTCCAGCATTTCTCCACCAAACTCCAAACTCTCCTTTAACCCATCTCAAATCTCACTTGCCCTAACTCTGCAGCCTCACTCTACAACTCCACTCTCTCCTCTCAACTAGACATCATGGCACCTCCTACATTTAAACACAGCAAGCGTTCCCAACTACAACCCTTGCACACCAAGCTGACCCGATATCTCCAAAAATGTTCAAGAACTTCTGAACGCTGTTGGAGAAAGTCTCACTCTGCACTTCTCCACTATAAATTTATGCTGCACTCCTACACTCTGACTCTTTCCTCTGCAAAAGTAAATTACTTCAATAACCTCATAACCACACTTTCCCGCGAACCCAAACAACTATTTCACACTTTTAATGCTCTCCATCTCCCTGTTGCTCCGCCTCCTCTTATCACCCTGTCCACCTCAAGCTTAGCAACTCACTTCACTGGGAAGATTTCTACAATCAGGGAAGATATCTCTAACCTCTCTCCTTCCCCTTCCAATACATCACCTAACCCCACTCCCTCTACTGTTCTATGTTCATTTGCACCTACCACAACGGAAGAGGTTTCTGCTCTGCTCTGGTCCTCCCGCCCCACCACCTGTTCCCTCAATCCTATTTGCACTCTGTCTCTCTCTCTTGCTCTTCCTCTCACTAACATTTTCAATCTCTCCATTTCCTCCAGCACATTTCCTTCACCCTCCAACCATGCAACCAAAACGCTATTCTGAAAAAGCCCAACCTTGACCCCAAACTCCTCATCCAACTACCGCCCTATATCGCTACTTCCGTTTGCCTCCAAGATCCTTAAGAGAGTTGTGTATGCGAGATTGCCAGACTTCCTCGAATCTAACTCTCTGCTTGACCCGCTTCAGTCTGGATTCCACGCTCGTCACTCTGTTGAAACAGCTATGACCAAAGTATCCAACGATTTAAATACCGGCTAAATCTTGCGGCCATTACTCTATCCTAATTCTCCTTGATCTTTCTGCTGCCTTTGACACTATTGATCATCAAAAGTTTCTTCTCATTCTCCGTAATCTCGGTCTACTGCTCTTTCCTGGTGCTGCTCCCAGCACTTTTTCAGTGTATCTTTCTCTGGCCCTGCCTCTTCTCCCTAACCCCTCTCTGTTGGCATTCCCCAAGTTATGTCCTTGGTCACCTACTATTCTCTATCTATACTGCCTCCCTTGGTAAACTCATCAGCTCCTTTGACTTCCATTATAAATCTGCTCCAACCTCCCTAATACACAAATATAAATCTGCTCCAACCTCCCTAATACACAAATATGTCCCGCCGAGGCTCCTGTGCTCTGCCAAAGACCTATGCCTATCCTCTGTCCGTACTCCCACATCTGATGCTTGCCTCCAAGACTTCTCCAGGGCTGCACCTTTTCTGTGGAACTCCCTTCCCTTATCCATTAGACTTTCACCCAGTCTCCAATCCTTCAAAATATCTTTGGAAACACACTTCTTCAGGAAAGCATATCATTTAAACTGTTAGCAGATTTTAATCCCACCCCCCCATGACTCCTCTCCTGCAACTGTCAAAAATAACCTACTAAGTTCTCAGTGATTACTTTTCTAGCAACCTATTTAATTACCCCTACTTATACCCTTTGTGTCACTATACCCCACTCCCTCTAGCATGCAAGTTCATTGAGCAGGGACCTCAACCCCTCTGTTCCTGTGCGTCCATTTGTCTGGTTATAATTACGTGTCTGTTAGTCCACCCATTGTACAGCACTACGGTGTTGCTGGTGCTATATAAATAATAAAATAATAATAGTAATAATAATGAACGGAAGGCATTTTGCCAAGACAAATTGGCAGCTATACCAATTAAGGGCCTCATAGATAACTATTACAAAAGACTGCACGCTGTCATTGCACGCTTCATTAAGAATGAAGGGTATGCAGACTTTTGAACAGGAGTCATTTCATTTTTTCATTTCCATGTTTTGTTTTATGATGTGCCATTCTGTTATAACTTATAGTTGAATATGAATCCCATAAGAAATAAAAGAAATGTGTTTTGCCTGCTCACTCATGTTTTCTTTAAAAATGGTACGTATATTACCAATTCTCCAAGGGCATGCAAACCTTTGAGCACAACTGTATATAGAATTTCTAACAAATATATAGGGGCATATAATCTAATAGACCACATGAGTGGTGGTACAGGTAACTGTTTATCTGTGAATGAGTTACAAATATGTTTGTTCAGGAGCATATGGTTGCAAGTTGTACAAACATCTGGAACATCCAGAACTACTATCCAGCTAGATGTCATTGATCAAAAAAGACAATTTTGACATATGTATACAAAGAAATAGATAGACAATAGGTGTACATGGATTTCAAAATCAGGATTGCAATGCAAATTGATGGCACAGACTAACATACAAATTTGAAAAGGTTTGTTTATTTATATGACAAAAAGGCCATATCCACCTTATGGAAACTTGGTAAGTGAAATTAGTGATTTGTCTAAATTTTAAAGAAATAAGTATACCATGGATAAATAAACTACACTTTTATTTATGTAATTATCACAGGGAAGTGATGAAAACACATTTGAAGTTAATAAGGATGGACACATTTTAAACAGTAACATAAAAGACCAAAATTACTATACGTCAGGTAAGAAAAAAAAAATTACATTAAAAATGCAATTTACAATATATAGTTTAAATTAATATAGAAATATATTTTGCTTCTTTTCAGGTGAAATAGAAATATTCAAAATTGATACCAACATTTATATGAAATTATACAATGGACTCAACATTTTAGTAGAAACTGGCGATTCAATGCAAGCATTTGTCTCAGTTCCAACATCTGGATTTGAAAACACAAGAGGTAAATCATAAAAATTGCTTCATCGGTCTGGATTCCTAGAAATCAACTATACAGTTTAAATTTACATCATAATTGTATTTAATTAAAGAGGAAATACTCTACTGTTTGTAAACACATCTATAAACTGTAGTGTTCTATTCATTGCCTCATTATATGCTTAAAACATACATTCTAGCTAATTGCTAAAATAGATATTTGACCTCAGCTCGCCCCTGACTATTCTCTGTCCTTGCTAACGTTAGCCTGGCCACTCTGTGTCGTTCCTGCAGTTGTAATCAAAATTATTCAACCCCCATTGAAAATCATGTTTATTGTTAAAATATATAGACTTTCAGCTTTTTTGAACAAATCAAACAACAGCAATTGAAATAGCTTAACACAACAAATGCTTTAAGTGGTTTCCCCACATTTAAGTGAAAATGCAACTTACAGTGACTTCTCCAGTCTCAAAATTATTCAACCCCTACATGGCAAACATCTTTAGTACTAAGTAGAGCACAGTATTGCTGTTATGACCTACTGGAAATAAGATGCATAGCTAGACTCCAGCTTCTGGCAGCATTCCTGAGGAGTCTTAGTCCATTGCTCATTAGCAATGGCCTCCAGTTCAGTAATATTCTTGGGTTTTGTTGCTGCAACCGCTTTGTTTAAATCCCAAAGACTTTCTGTGAGGTTCAAGTCTGGTGACTGTAATGGCCACTGTAGAATTTTCCAGGACTTTTTCTGCAACCAAGCCTTGGTGGAATTTGAGGTATGGTTGGGATCATTGTCTTGTTGGAAGGTCCAGTGACGCCCATGCTTCAGCTTCCTCACAGACGGCATGATCTTCTAGGATTTCCTGATACTTCGATGAATCCATCTTGCTGCAAGTTTACAGTACCAGAGAATGCAAAGCAGCCCTAGAGCATCACCTATCCACCACCATGCTTAACTGTAAGCAGAGTGGTCTTTTCAGCATATGCTTCATTCTTCTTCCTCCAGACATACCGCTGATTCATCGGGCCCAATAGTTATTTTTTTTAAATTGCTCCACAGAACAGAATCTCAAAACGTCTAATTCTTATTTACATGATTTTGAGAATATTGGAGCCAACTTTTCTTGTGCTTTTGGGTCAGTGGTGATGCACATCTGGCATGGAAACCTGCATTTAGTCCGCACCTTACTATGCTTACTGAGGTATTTTATAGTCACTCAAGGATTTTTCACAACCTGCCTTTTCAGAAATCTGGATGCAGCCATTGAGTGCTTCCTTTTTCTGCCCCATCCAGGTAGTGAAACCAATGTTTCTTCAACTTTGAACTTGCAAACTATGCTGTTAACTGTGTTTCTTGGAACATTCAGTGCCTTCGCTATCTTTTTGTATCCTGTTCTTTGTTTGTGAAGGGCGATGATCTCTTCTCTTAACTTTATAAGCTATTCTTTTGACTTTTGACCATATTTCTAACATGCAGTCAAAAGTAACACTCAACAAACCCCTAGTCAGCTCAGGTATTTCAAGTGTTCCAGCTCAATCACACCTGGTGAAACTAATGAAGCCCTTGATTAGTTGCATCAGGTGTCTTGAAACAACACCTGTTTTGCATATTTGTGCTGTTGTGAGGGATTCTGTTCAGGAGGTTAAATCATTTTGAGACTGAAAAAGTTGCATTTTCAGTTGAATTTGGGGAAACCACTTGAAGCATTAGTTGTTCTGAGTTATTTCAATTGCTTTTAAAGTCAATTGCTAAAAGTCTATACAGTTTTTTTTTTAACAATAAACCTGATTTTCAATGAGGGTTGAATTATCTTGAAGCAGGGCTCGACAAATACATGGTGCCTGGTGCCTGGGATTTGTCAGCCCATTCAGCGGCAACGGAGAATGATGGCGGTTGGCTGAGGGACAATGCAAGCGACTGGCTGGAGCCAGAAGGCGAGGGAGCCGAAATCTTCCTGTTGTTCTTGCTCTGCTCCCTTGCAAGCTGCTGTGGTGACATCATTCCAGCTCCAGCATCACTAAATAGCATGTAATAGTGCAGAGCAAGAAGAACTCGAACATTTCAGCAGCCACACTGGTCCCCAAGGGAAGCATCCGCTCAAGCTCTCTGAAAGGTAGGGAGGCTGGGTGGACTTAAATTAAAATAAAAATGTATAACAATTTGTGAGTATGTGAGAGAATGAGTCTGTGTCTGTCTGTCTTTCAGTGAAGATATGTGTGCGTGTCTGTCTGTTAGTAAGTATGTGTGTGCCTGAGCGTGTGTTTGTGTCAGTGAGTGTGTCTGTCAATCAGTCAGTAAATGTGTGTGTCTGATCGTGTTTCTCTGTCTGCTGTCAGTATGTGGTGTATGTCTGTTTAGGGGACCAGCTCTCCTCTTATCACATAGGAAAGGTATTTTTACACACCTTTTCTCCCATGCTGTGCGGTTTCGCCATGCCTGCTCCATCTCCATAGCTGAGATCATCAGCAATAAAGAGGCAATTTTAGCTGTACATTCACCCAGTGTTTGTATAAGTAATAATAAAAATATAAAAATATATGATGAGGTGCAGAGGTGCAGTGGTCTAGCAAGAAATTAACATAATTGAACATATGAACATATGACTAAAAAACCTTAATCCATGGCTTGTTTGTAGCTTCTCCTAAAACACATATGTAGTATAGTCAAGGTTTTTGGGTAATTTAAATTGCAGGAATTGATTTTCATTAACCTTCTAGTTCTGGGAACTTCCCAAAAAAAAAACAGGGAAAAAACAGGAGATTACTGTTTAACTACCATGTGGTTTGCGCAAAAAAAAGAAAAAAACTTTAACGGAGTCAAAGTTTTATGGGTGTGAAAAGTTTGGGTTAGTCCAGGGGTTCCCAAACTGTGTATGCACAGGGGCGCCGTGCAATATTTCCCCAGTGCTATGATCAAAGCACCGGGAACTGTGCCTCTCTCTCCCCTTCCTCACCAGCCTGTTAGCAATGTAATGGTGGCAGCCAGCAGGGGAGGAAGGGAGAGAGGACCCAGGGGAGCTTTAAACTGCAGCTCTGCCGGGTTCTCCTCTCATGAGTTTGGAGCATTGCTGCGGTTACCATGGAGCTGCTAGAGCCTCAGGAGCTGCTAGAGTTCACTCTCACCACTAGGACCAACAGGCATCGCCTTGTACTGTCCCCCCCACCCCCCTCCCAGGCAAAGGCAAGGAGGGAGGGGGGATATGAAATTAATAGTTTTTTGCTTTCTTTAATAAAAAAAATAAAAGTATAGATTTATTAATCTGCCCTCCCCATACACACATACTGACCCCATAAATATACATTGCCCATCCATCCACACAAACACACACACACACACACACACACACATTGCACCTCATACACATACATTGCCCCCATACACACACAGTGGACCTCTCACACACACTGCCCCATACACACAGTGCCCACCATACACACATACTGCCCCCATATACATCCACTGCCCCCATACACATACATTGCCCCTCCATACACACACACACACCCTGTATCTATCACACAATGCACCCCATATACATACACTGCCCCCCATACACAGGCATTGCCCCTCCACACACACACACACACAATATTATATCCTCACACACACTACATCTTTCCCACACATCTGTACCCCTCACACACACTCCCATACACACACATTGACCCCATACACATAAATTGTCCCTCCATACACACACACACACACACACACTGCCCCCATACACATACATTGCCCCTCCATACACACAAACACATATACACACACTGTACCCCTCACATACACTGCACCTCATACTCACAGACAGCCCGTCATACACACATACTGCCCCCATATACATATATTGCCTCTCCATACACACACACTGTACCCCTTACACACAATGCCCCCAATACACATACACTGCACCCCTCACACACACACACTGCATCCTTCACACTCACACATTACATCCTTCACAAACACACTGCACCCCACACACACTGCACCCTTCACACACACACTTCAACCCACAAACATTGCACCCCTCAAACACATACCACTCCCCTATCACCTACTGCAGTCCCTCACCTGGCAGACCCCAGGTAAGTTGTCAAACTGTTCTTAAATAGTTTAACTGCTTACCCTGGGAGGGCACTATGGCACTCCTGGTACCATAACAGAGTGCTGTAGTGGTCATTGTGCCTGGATTGTTTAGTTAAATAATCTACCAGTGCCCCTCCCGAGATTCTGGATCTGCCCCTGACGGGAAACATTTCTGCATAACAGGGGCTCCGTATATGCCGCAGCCTAGACATTTGTTTTGACTTGGGGCGCCTTGGAAAAATAATGAACTATTAAGGGTCCCTTAAACCTAACCTAGTTTTGAAATCACTAGGTTAGACAGAAACACTAAAAAAAAACATATTTACCAAGAAATGAAGTTATATATAAGAAAATAGTGTCATAGACATTTTGCCAACATATTCTATAGTCCCATCCAGGGCTGGCCATAGGGGTGTTAGAACACCATGGCAACAGGAGGCGCCAGCTGGCTGACACAGCTTGCACGCAGGGCAAGTGTTCTGTCAGATTTCCCCAGTGGCAGAATTAACAATGGCAAATAAGGAAGGAGGAGCTAGCAATAATGTGGGCGGGCCTAAAGAGGGAGACAGGGCGTGGTTAAATCTAAAGCGGGTGCATAGCTAAATACAGACTGAACATGCTGCCAGGTAACTTCTGGAGGGAGTCCCTGCTTCCCCAGCAACTCCAGCGACTGTACAGCCTCCACTCCTCTTCAGTGTGTGTGTGTGTGACTGTCTGCCTGTAACTGTGTATGTGACTGCCTGTGACTGTGTGGGTGACTGCCGAACTGTGTGTGTGTGTGTGTGTGTGTGACTGTCTGCCTGTGACTGTCTGCCTGTGACTGTGTGTGTGTGTATGTCTGCCTGTTACTGTATATGTGACTGCCTGTGTGTGTGTGTGTGTCTACCTGTAACTTTGTGTGAGTGACTAGCTGCCTATAATTGTGTGTGTGACTGGCTGCCTGTGACTGTGTACGTGGCTGTCTGCCTGTTACTGTGTTGTGTGTGTGTGTGTGTGCATGTGTGAGCTAGTGTCTGCCTGTAACTGTATGTGTGACTGCCTCAAACTGTAAGTATGGCTGTCTGCCTGTGACTATGTGTGTGACTGTCTGCCTGTAACTGTATGTGCTGCCTATAACTCTGTGTGTGACTTTCACTTTCACAATGAACTGTGTGATGGTCACACACACACCGAATGACTATGTGCCTTGGATGTTGTGTATATGGCACTGCAAAAATACACGTCTGCAATCACACATGGACCTACATGCATTTTATAAAATCTGAATTAAATACCCACCACAAATATCACACACAATTAATACACACATATATCACACACAGTCAATACACCCATAACAAATATCACACGTGGAGGTGCAGACCAAATTACCAGCACTCTGGACCACCAGAGATCAGCATGGTAACAGCAGGGAAGGGGGAAATAATATATATATATATATATATATATATATATATATATATATATATATATATATATATATATATATATTATATATATATATATTAATACTTATTAGTTTTTAAAGCCCCTATAAACACTATACATGGATGACCGAGTGTGTTTAGGGAGGAGCTCTGTGAACATTTTTTTCATAGGGCACCTTATGGCCTAAGACATTACTATCCTATACATTTTTTTATATTTGTGTGTGTGTGCTGCCATATTCTATATTTATTTTGTATGTATATTGTATATGTTGCCACTTTACCATGGCATTGTCCATACCTTATCACCTTCACATTGCAGCTATGCAGCTATACACATAAACACACACACACGCATTATTTATATCATTACATACCAGGAGGTAACTATAACCACTGTGTGCACTACCACCTTTGTTATTTTATTTATTTGGTTTATTGTAAGTGTAAAGGAGTGAATTTATTCTGCAATTATCATTGAGTGTCAATGTGTGTCTCTGTGTCTGTGAGTATGTCTGTGTCTGGGATTGTATGTGTTTGGGGGAGCTGCTTTCAATGTGTTGTGTATGGAGGGCTATTTTGATCTTTATGGCAAGGTTGTGTTTTCTATGTTGGAGGTGATTGTGTATGTAGGATGACTGTCTTCAGGAGGTGACTATGACATGGTGAGTAGGTAGGTGAGTATGACATTGTGAGGAGGTGTTAGTGTTTGGTGACATGTATGCGTGTGGCCTATGGTATTGCTTGTGAGAGGCTGCTTGAGGGATGGTGTGTGGGTATGTGTTATGTCAGTGGTGTTGTGCCTATGGGTACTGTTTGCGTGCTTGCGTGTTGGTAATTTGTATTATTTGAATGAGGGTGAGTCTTTTTCTGCAGCCTTCTAACAGTTTGGGTTGCTTCCCTGGGGTTCAGTGGGGACTGGGATGGCGAGGTACATGTAAAGGGCAGCAGCTGTGATAGCTGATGCAGGCTGCTATACTCCAATGTGGATTCCTGTTCACAAGTGTATGGAGAAAGTAGTCTCCATACACTTGTGAACTAGAGATAATTTCCTCTAGGTGCTGTAAAGCGTAAATTGAAGATTATCAATCACCACCTGCACTCTCAGCTCATTTTGCACTAGCACATATCTTAAGTCCCACTGGTACTCTTGATGGGCCATGTAAAGGCACATCGAGCAGCTACAGCAAAAATTCATAGGTATGTTCAAACTCATATATTGATTGTACATATATGAGAAGCATTATTTTGCAGTCAACTCTAGAGACAATAGGGAAATTTGTATTAATCCAACAGATTTCAGTTTTCAATGATTGTATACATGAAAGTTATTTTCTTCTATCTTCTAGGATTGTGTGGGTCCTTCAACAGCAAAGCAGATGATGATTTAATGTCTCCTCAAAATATATTGGAGCATTCACCAGAAGCATTTGTTGTATCATGGAAAGCATCGTCTTGCCCTGATGCAAGTACAATTACTTGCATTAACCTGGATAATGGTTTGTATTGGTTAACTATCTTCTCATATATCATAAAATAAAATACATTGATTTTGTGTATACAGGACTTCATATTTAATGTTGTGCCTTACAAGTTACTCTCCACTGCAACCCTGGACTGTCCATGACATAGGCACAGGGGCTGAATTCTCTCTTGGATATCATGGGAAACACATGCACACAGCCTATTCTTGAGTTGTGTTTGCTGTTCTTTGTCTCCTCTAAAGTAATAAAGGGTGTTGTGTGTGTGTATGTAGAGATGAGGTTGTGATATTTTACATGTGGATGGGAGGCTTTTTGTTTAGTATCATGTGTAGGAGGACATCATTTTGAATAAGGAGGAAGTACTTTTCAGGTAAGTATATATTTTTATCTATATGTTTGCTTGTGAATTTGCCAGCACATTGTGCTGGCATAGATTTATCCCTACCTCAAGGAATATTTGTGGTTAAAATCATTTTGTTCTTTTATTTTGGTATAATACTTTTGTTGTTAATTTAGTTTTTAATTCCTGTTGGTAATAGATATATTCAACTTTAGTATCAATAGTTATTATTTGTCTACAGGCTACAATTAGCTTTTTCATTAGCTATTAGCCATTTCATAATATATCTGACAACTCAAATTGCCGTAAAATACCAAATTCATGATCCTTCCCTCAATAAAAGAATTGATAATATAATTATTTTTATAAAATAGGTTTACAATTTGCATATAAATAGTGAACACACGATGAAACATAGCACACATTAACCATTGAATCCTAAAAAAAACACTATGCATTAACTTCATAAATTCCAGAGGAAAGAAGCAAATACCCTTTGTGACGAACCGCTTGGTACCCTGACTGGGTGCCTCCACCAATCACTGCTTCCTAGTACCTCTGAGTACTTCCAAGCACTCCACCAGACACCATCAGCACCGTAGTTCCCACTTCCAGCATTACAGCTTGGCTGTGGTCTTGCCATCCTCCACCCGCCCTGGACCCAAGGTCAGGATCTAGCTTCCATTGGGCATACCTCTCCTACTTCAGAGAGTGTAGCAGGCTGCCATTACAAGAGCAAGTGATTAAAGCCCAGAGGAGTATAGTGATATAGCAATCCCCAGAGCAGATACAGCTGTTCCCCCCACACATGAGCAGGGGCGGACTGACCACTCGGGCAAATCGGTCATGGACCAAGGGCCCGAGGGAGTCAGGGGCCCGGCAGGCTGCACAGCCATGCTCTGATCTGGGAGATCAGATCACAGATTCTCCCCAGCCAGAATCAAACATATTCTAGGGATAGGTTGCCTCCTGCAACCTATCTCATTCTGTTGTCTTTCTGTTGCCCCCTCCACCCCCACCTTCTGAGACCTGGCAGTGATCCTGCTGCTCCTGCCAGGTCTCCTCCATGTAATGGCTGCGGAGCTCAGTGTGAGGGGAAGAGGCGGGGCGAAAGAGGGGAAGTTACCTCACTTCCTGTCCTGCCCTCTACTGCAGAATCTGCTGAACCCTGGCAAACAGCAGGTAAGTAAATATTTTGTTTAAGCTAATATCCCCCCTTACCCAGCCCAGCCCCTTCACCCATCTCATCCCCTGTGCCCCCTTCACCCATCCCAGCCCTGTGCCCCCTTCACCCAGCCCTGTGCCCCCTTCACCCAGCCCTGTGCCCCCTTCACCCATCCCAGCCCTGTTCCCCCTCCACCCATCCCAGCCCTGTGCCCCCCTTCACCCACCTCAGCCCCAGTGCCCCCTTTCACCCATCCCAGACCCTGTGCCGCCCTTCACCCATCCCAGACCCTGTGCCCCCCTTCACCCATCCCAGACCCTGTGTCCCCCTTCACCCATCCCAGACCCAGTGCCCCCTTTCACCCATCCCAGCCCCTGTGCCCCTTTCACCCATCCCAGTCCATGTGCCCCTTTCACCCATCCCAGCCCATGTGCCCCTTTACCCATCCCAGCCCATATGCCCCTTTACCCATCCTAGCCCCAGTGCCCTACCCACCCAGCCCAGCACCTGTGCCCCCCTTCATCCATACCAGCCCTTGTGCTCCCTTTACCCATCACAGTCCCTGTGCCCCTTTCACCCATCCCAGCCCCAGTGCCCCTTTACCCATCTCAGTGCCCCTTCACCCATCTCAGCTCCAGTGCCCCCTTTCATGCATCCCATTACCTGTGCCGCTTCACCCATCCCATTACATGTGCCCCTTCACCCAGCCCAGTACCTGTGCCCCTTCACCCAGCCCAGTACCTGTGCCCCTTCACCCAGCCCTGTACATGTGCTCCCTTTACCTATCCCAGCCCCTGTACCCCTTCAACCATCCCAGGCCCTGTGCCCCCCTTTTCCTATCCCAGCCCCTGTGCCCCCTTCACCCATCCCAGCCCCCGTACCCCTTTATCCATCCCAGCCCCTGTGCCCACCTTTTCCTATCACAGCCCCTGTGCCCACCTTTTCCTATCCCCGGCCCTGTTCCCCCCTTTTCCTATCCCAGGCCCTGTGCCCCCTTTACCCATCCCAGGCCCTGTGCCCCCTTTACCCATCCCAGGCCCTGTGCCCCCTTCACCCATAACACCACCTGTTCCCCCATTTACCCATCCCAGTCTCTATGCCTCTTTATCCATCTGAGCCCCCTTTCATAACCCCTCTGCCCTTTTTATCCATCTGAGCCCCTATGCCCCTTTACCATCCCAGATCCTACTCCCCCTTCACCCACTACAGCCCTATCACTCTCACTCCTATCCTTCCCTGTACCCACCACAGCCTCTGTGCCTTCTTGTACACTCCTCAGCCTCTCTCTCCCTGTACCCACCTCACCCATATGCCTTCCTGCACCCACTACAGTCCTCATCACTCTCATCCCTATCCCTCCCTGCACTCACTACAGCCCCTATCCCTCACTGCTCCCACTGCAGCCGCTATCCCCCCCCCCCACCGTCCGTATGCCCCCTGCACCTACTATAGCCCCTATCCCCCATGCACTGCAGTCACTATCCACACACATACTGCAGCCTCTATATCTCCCCCACACAGTAGAGCCTCTAGTATCATACAAACATACATTACAGTCCCAGTTTCCCCCAGCTGCCTACTATAGCCCCTATCCCCCACACACACAACAGCCCCTATCCACACGCTCTCTGCAACACAACCAGCCCTCTCCACTAACATACGACACTGCAAACAGCTCCATACACACACGCAAACCCACAAGGAACCTCACTGTATGCACGTAATCCCACAAACAGCATTCCCACACATTCAATACCACATGCAGCCTCCCTACACAAACATCACAAGAGGCATCCCCAGCATGGCAATACTGCATACAGCCTCCTTATACACACACACACATCACAAGAGGCATCCCCAGCATGGCAATACTGCATACAGCCTCCTCATACATACAAACACAATTATTACAATTACTTATATAGCACCAACATATTCAGCAGTGCAGTACAATAGGTAAAACAAGTCAAACAATTAATTCTAATTCAACATGTTGACATACAGGAACACAAGCAGCATCCCACACATGCAACCACAAGTAGCCTCCAAACACATGTGTTTGGAGGCTGCTTGTATGTTTGAACATGTGGGGGATGCTGCTTGTGATGTCACCAACAAACACAGAGGAAGTGTTTAATTAAATTTGCTTTATGTCTTTATTTTAATGGGGGGAGCGTAAGGCAAGCTATTAAGGGGTACTCCACTCAAAAACAATGTTTTATTAAAACACTGTTTTTGGTTGGATTTACCCTTTAAAGCAGGGCTGTCCAACCTGCGGCCCCCCAGATGTTGCTGAACTACAACTCCCGTGATTCCCTGGCTATCTTTTTAATTGAAAGAATCATGGGAGTTTTAGTTCAGCAACATCTGGGGGGGCGCAGGTTGGACAGCCCTGCTTTATAGTATATCTGGCCCTGTTTGGGGGACGCCATGACTCACACAGCCATGTTGGGTAGCGCGCACATATCTGTATGACAGCTGCACAAAGACCTTGCACCGGGAGGGGGGCCCTTGATCTCCTATTGACCGAGGGCCCTATAAGTTGTCAGTCCGCCCCTGCACATGAGATGTGACTCTATGTTGAGGGCAGGCAGGAACTCTTTTATTAGTAGCCACAGCTGGCCTTTTATGCAAGTCCCCATGCAAGGGGCACTCCCCCCTGGTCCTGAGAGTAGACTACAGTAAAAGCAACCACACAATGACATTGGCTCTCAGGTCCAGGACACTCCCATACACAAATAAGACAATCCCTCCCCTGTGCCTGGGAGATAATTGGATCAGGAACTGTACTAATCTAATCCAATTATCTCCAAGCACAGAAGAAACATACTTTTTACAAAATCCCCAAAACACCTTTAAACACACAAAAAAACCACAAAAGTTACATCTGCTGATAGCCCTGATCTGGGTGACTGACATATTCAAAAATCACCCAGATGGGTTCAGGGGTTTAGGAATTTCCTGGAAGTCTCTCTTTATGGAGTACACAAATTACATAAATCGCATAAATCACAGAGCCTTTTAAAGTGCATTGAGCAAGGTAAATTGCAGGGCCCATAGTCCTGAGGCAGGAGGCGGCAAGCAGGCTCCTCCAGGAGCCCATGGCAAGGTTCTGTTCGCTACACCCCTCTTTTCATGTGTGGGTGAATTTTTTTTTTAAACAGATAGTGTTATTTACTAAAGTAAGAATTAAAGGTGAACGCAAAGTGAGTTTCACATTTAAAGTCAAAACAGCCAAACTGGAAATGTTTCAGCTTTGCTTTCAGCTCAGCTTATCTGGCCCTAAATTAGAAATTCACTTTGAACACAGTTTGTATTTCCATTTTTCTAAAATAACCCTGATAGTGGAGGGTTTAGCTTGTTATATACCCACCCCATGTTTAAAATGAATAATGTACATAGAGCTCAACACGCAAATCTTTTATTTTCTATTCCCCATGTGATAAAAAGAGACTCTGTAGGCACTGTAACTGCTTCATCTCATTTAAGGTGCCATCCATTCATTTAGCATTAAACTGTTTTATATGTTTTAATACAAAACATAATATGTGCTGCTTGGGCTAATTTAGAAGCTTTAGTCTGAGCTACAATGAGTGGCAGTCATTTGACTTAACCCCTTAAGGACACATGACATGTGTGACATGTCATGATTCCCTTTTATTCCAGAAGTTTGGTCCTTAAGGGGTAAAAGTGTCTCTTGACCCCTTTCAACCTATCACAGCATTCATTGCTTGTAAGAATGGGTATGGCTAGAAGGCAGTGTGTAATTACTCACTCAGCAAAATCCTCCAGTAGGTGCTGATCTGTGGCTGGCCAAGTATCCTTACGTACAGGATCATTCACTAAACCCATTGATATAGACTGAATTCTGACTGCATTGCGAATTCTCATATTTACTAAAGCAAGTGAGGTTAGGATTCGGTTCTCTAACATTTGTTAGGATGAGTTTGAAAAATCACTAATATCTACATCCAAACCAATTCAGAATAAACTGAATGCATTCATCAGGATGCACATTCGCAGATTATCATTCATTTGCTTTTTGCAAGTGAATTGATCATTTGAAGAACTATTTGCCAGCTGACAGCACTGGCAAATAGTTAAAACCCCTTGGCAGCACGGTGATTAATTAAGAGGTGACTGGCAGGCACTTGCTAGCCAACCTTCACATTAAAATAGTAAAACTAAATAAATTGGTAAAAATCCTACGGGTTGGTCAATAAGACTCCCATATTGATATAATATTTGTTGCCTTTGTCCATTCCCGTGCATGTGTCCACCCCTCCCTGATGGCTAGGACTCCTCAATCCATTAGCTACCCCTAAATTCCCTACCTATCTTTCCCACACTAAAAAAAAAAAAGATTTCAAAAGAAATTGACATTTTATAAATTAACCTGGTTGCAATGGGTCCTGTTACTTCCTGGTTTTGTTAGCTCAGTGGAGCAAAAATCAAGAGGCAGCATTTGCGCAGAGCAGCTGCCTGGCAAAGACTACTCATTGAGCCGCTTTTAGAAGCTTGTGATTGGACAGTCACAGAAAGTCTAGGTGGGATTGGAAGGGGAGGGTTTGCAAAGGCAGTAGACAAGAGAACTGCAGGTTTTGCTGGCTTTTTTTTAGATATAAGTCCAATGGAAAAAAAAAATGCATAATTAAATGCATGCAAGTTTTCATTTAGGGTATATCTACTAAACTGTGAGTTTTATTTATTTTGCATTTGGGTAGTAAAGTGCCAAAAAAAATCAGAAAAATAAAAACCACACATCAACAAAAAAATAATCCATCTTTGCCCATGGAGGGCTTGCTATGGAATGAGCCCTCCTACCAAGGAAAACCCTTTTATAGGCTTTTCACGCTCACACAGCTTTTGCAAAGTATGGGAACATTTTTCACACTTTCAATATGACCAGGAGCTCTCTGATTGTTTGGCTAGTAAGAGAGAAATGAGACTTGACTGTCAGAGCACTCTGATTGGTTGGATTGATTCAATTTGCCACATTCAGCCAGGATTTCAGTCATCCAGTGGAGTTCGACCAGCTGAAAGTTGCACTAATTCCAGGCTCATTCTGGGCCTGACTTACAAAATCTGGACGTTAATGAACTGTGCCAGGTGACTCCAGGTGCTATTACCAAATCAATTAGATTACATTTTTATAGTGTCCCTTTAATGATGGTCCACATCACCAACTCCTTACTTGATAATGTGACCTAATATAATTGCTGCACAAAACAATAATGTATAATAAAACCTTACTGACATTTCCATAGTCCCACCAGAATAGAAGTATAGCACAAAAAATATATATTTTCAAGACATGTTATATTAAACTGAACTCTGTAAATGAAAATCTGATTGACAATATGCAATAAATTGTCAGTGTATGTAATATTTATGTGATCTAGAAACTAACATATAAACAACATCTAATTTTCCATTGTTTCATTATAGAACGGTTTGCGACTGAACAGTGTTCTCAACTCAAAGATCCTAATGGACCATTTTCTCAATGTCATTTTTCTGTGGACTACACACCATTTTATGAGGTTTGTCACATGGATATTGATACCAGCATAACCCATCTACCTTACTGTGGCCACTTTTATTCCCAACACCAGTATAATCATTATGATCTTTTGTTACTCATTATTAAAAAGATACCAATGGAAAATGTGTCATCAAGTTTATTGATTAAAAAGCAAACTTTAGAGAAATGCAGCGAATTGCAGAATTTAGGCCAGAAAAACAGATTTGGAAATCAGTTTTGTATACATTTTGAAAGTTAATTACTATCTCACTGCAGCTGATTTTTCTTTTTACTTACTGTTTGTGAACTGTTTAAAATATGCATTTGTTACAAAACCTTTAATTACAAAGACTACTTGTAGTGGATATTCCTCATAGAAGCATAATTTACCTATGGAAAGTAGTTTATATATTTTTGAAATAAATAATGCAAATACGTTATCAGCATATGGCACATCTTTCCAAAGAAGTTTATTTTAGAACAACATGTATAAATGAAAAATTTAACTTATTTCACTAACACATTATTTAATTCTCAGCATTACTGAGAATGATTCACAAAAAACAACAATGTTCCTACCTTTTGTTCCAAAACTGGCAAGTCAGGTGTCAACTCACTATTACGTGTTGTTTAGTAAGTAATTATCTTGATCATTCAAAACTATTCCTAGAGATTAAACCCTAAAGGAGTAGAACAGATGAAAATGTAAAATATTAGCATTTTTAGAATTAGATTTAAAAGATAACTATTAAAATTGTGATGGTTTTTCTTGGTTAATATTGCAGAGATGTGTGCGTGCAACATGCCAAAGTGAAAATATTATCAGCAGTTTATGTACTGCTCTGAGCAATTATGCTACAGAATGTGCAGAAAATGGAGTTTTGCTATATAATTGGAGAGATGAAATGTGCGGTAAGTTTCCAGTTTATGACAATTATCAAAATATGCTCAAATATGCATTCTTTATTTTATTTTATTTTTTATAATTTTTACAATCTCATTACAGAACAGAAAATATATATTTTTTAAAATCTGGCACATATATTGTGCAGGATAAAACGTTTAAAAAACAAAGGAGGAGGGAAAACCCCTCACTTGGAACTTGAGGGATTCCCTCCACTAGTGCAAAAATACTCTCATATATACATGAAAAGGACAAATAATGGAGATATATACAGTGTTCTTAGATATCAGCAAATTAAAATATTGCAAAAAAAACAACAACAATTTGCTCTATGTAGTAAAGTAAATTCAAGGTCTATAGATGGATCTCATCAAAAGAGCACAATTATGAATTATACAATGTTGCCATCGCAGTTTTATTAATGCATGTGAAAGGTGAATCTGCTAGTCTAGTGACTCGATCCCTCTCTGTCCACGGTTCTCCAACCCTCGATTGTCAGCTGAATATTCAGGGAAGAATTATGGAAGCGTAATAACCAGACACACACTCTTTGCTTTCCAAAAGTCTTCTAATCATGTATTCAAGATGTTCTATATTTATACAATACTTGTCACGAATATTGGTTACAAAAGGTTACAAAAAGGTTACACGAGATACAAAAAAGAGGAAGTAGTTTCTGCTGTTACGTTCAATATTCAGTAATCTATTCTTACAAAATATCACATGTACATTGTGGTTAAGCGCATCCTTTTACTTAGAAACTGTTATAGCTTGTGACTTCCTTTCAGTTATGTTTTGTAAGCGGTTCTGCAAAAGAGCTTGCTACTACATTTACAAAATAATTCAATTTATACAATACTGACAGATTAATGTTTAATATTCCTTCATTTCCCCCTCTTTGAGCAATATTTTGCTCATACCCTATTTAAGGAGTCCTGGTCAGACAACTAGCCATCTGCCATGGTATATTCAGGATTGCTAGCTAATCCTGCAGGTCTTTCATTATGTCTTCGGCCACTATTCCCATAGCATAGGACTAGGCATCTGACCAGCACCATAACATTATAAATATGTATCAGCATGTTTACCATTGCTTCGGTTATGTGTATACATTTGGAGATATTCATCATAGCAAGCTGGGGATTTTGCAGGAACAGTGTTGCGTGTATGTTTGTAAATGCAGAATACAATAATCATAAAAATAGCATAAACAAGTAGAGCAAAGACCAGAACCATAACAATAATTATTGCAATATTCTTTAGCCAGTCTAGGATACTGTCAAACTTAAACATATCTGCCCATGGGTCATCAATACCTGAATTCCTCTTCATTTCTATGGACAGGTCTTCCAATTTCTTTATAGCTAGGGTTACTTTACCATTAGGGTCAAGTAATTTACAGACTCCTCCCTTTTCTGCTAAAATCATATCAAGGGCCATTCTATACTGGAAAGTCATTTGTAAGGTAGCCTGTAATTGTTCAGCAAGACCTTGTAATGCATCTCGTGTGTAATTTACAAATCTTTGCTGATTATAATATATATATAATTAATCCAGTTAACATTCTTGTTAGCTGTTATAATGGGAAAAATTGATTCAAATCCTGCTGCCACCTCGTCTCTAGCTTTAAATTCATTAGGGACCCCTCTTGGAATACCAATGGCATCTAGATATATATGTGGGTCGAAACTACCTTGTGGGGATTCCCTTTTCCTTCTTGTGGAATCAGTTACAACCTTAATTTCAGGGAGAGAGTCACCAAATATATGGAGGGGCATGATTATTTTAGCTGGGGCACATTCTCCTCTCCAAGGGGTGGGGAGTCTAGAACGTATTTTCATATCTCCACATATCCAATTAACATCTCCCACAGATTGTGTTTGATTCACTAAGGTAATATTACTGTAGGCAGAGCAGAATCCTGAAGAGAAGTTATCAAATGGTTTACCCACCTTACCATCATTATTTCCCTGAAAACACGTATAATTACCAGGGTATACTGAGACAGCATATTTAATTTAAACTTGGGTTCACCAATAGGGTGATCCCTCTTCCATTCTGCACATCCTGTAGTATTAAGAGTAGTACCTGAAAACAAGCTTAGGAAACATTCCCAATACTCATCAGGGACATGTAAGGGTATGGTTCCTAGATGAGGTCTGGCACTACCACATACATAACAGTTTGACCTGTTATTGGAATGGGCATTATATCTCATCCATTCTAGCCATGGGTTTGTATCTGTATACCCTGTTTATAGCGATATGGTATCTTCAAACGTGGGATCTGCTATGGCCATCATATCACCAAGGGTTTGAATGTGGGGCTTTAGAGGATTAACAAGGCTTTGTCTAGAGGTGAGGCTTTTCCATTCTGAGGAGTTCCACATATCTTTTAACTGGAATTTTCCTCGATTACCTCCAATACCTCCTCTTAAAAAAGGTACTGAGAATATAAATACCTTGATCTCCAGGACTGGGGTTTTCAATATAACCCCAATCTGTCCCGGTGTTCCATCCAACTGAGCCCCAATAATCACAATTGTTACCCCTCTTTGAGCAATATATTGCTCATATTATCGGTTAACATTCTCCCAGGACAGAGAAATATCCACATTATGGCATTCCCAAGCAATCATGTGGTCTACAAGAAACAGAAACTCAGCAAAAAAAAAAAAAAAGGCACTTAATACTTTTGCAGACAGATATATAGAAAATGGATGTTTAAGACAGAATGGAACTTGGGCTTATAGCAAATATATTATTGCACAACCAGGACCTTGCGTCCTATATCTTTTAACCATTTCCCTATTCCAAAGGTCCAGTCAAAACCAGTCATATCCTCACGCAGTTCCTCAAAACATGGGAATCCATCCTTGGCACACTCAACATATATCATATATCAAAAACACAGATAGTACATTCATCCCTGGGTCAGCTAACACTTCCTCTCTCTCTCTCTCTCTGGCTAACTCTACTAAAATAAAAATAAAAATAGTTCAATAGTTCAGCATGGTTCAGAAAAATAGAATAAGTCTTTCACAGAGTATAAAGAAATCAGTTTAGACACCAGACATTTTGTTCCATAAAAATGGCTAAGGGTAGCAATATGGCTGACAACAAGACAATGTCAGCTTCCAACATAGTTCTTCTTTTGTTTGCTGGATTTTCACCACAATGCTCTGTGCAACACCCCAATGGTTGAAAGGGTTATTACAGAACCAGTGGTATTAAACAGCACTGCACCTTCAGGACTTTCCAGGTTCTTGCGTGCAAAGTTTATGTCCTCATAAATAAGTATCTCAGTTTCTTCGGCCTGCATGGATAATGACCAAACAGATGTAATTGCAAAATACTTATTGCATGGTCAGCCAGAGAAATTGGCGCGTAGTCCCAGAAATCAGGTGGCACAAACACTCCAGGACGGTCTCTACAATCATACAAACACAAGGATCAATACAACATTAATAAATGAATTACCTAGGCTAAAACTTAAATTAGAGATTAATGTTAAACCCTTAATTTGTGTAACATGTACTTCTCTTATATTTGCTTATATTTTATGCAATCTGTCTTCTATGAAGTTTTACATAATACCCCTTTGGAATGCCTTTGTACAGATCAGAGAAGCACTCACTCTATAGAAATGCTTGTTAGGATGAATATTAAAACACTAACATATACATATGGGGATAATTCCCAATAAAACTCTGTTCCTAAACTTGAACCTTGATTTGATACTCAAAATTAATTACTTTAATCCTGAATAATTCAATACTTTTGGATTAACACCCAAAACTATAGAAAATATTAAAAACATGAACCATCTGTGTATTAGGCTGGGGTTGTTGGGTGTGGGTATAGGTTGGAAGCTGTGGTTGGTATTGAGGAATCTATGGGGGTGGGTTTGGGCACTCATTTTTCCAGTGACCCTGCTATCCACAATTAGAACAGTGTGTTCCACCAATGCTGAAGTTGTTACCTCTACAAAAGTTAGACCCTTTGACCAAATCCTCTACCTCTGCCTTTATTCCATATGCAGGATGGGATTACCTAACTCACATCCCCTCTTTGTGTACCACACAGATACAATATTAATAAGCTTTTAAAGGTTGAATGGATAGTTAAATTGTGTATATAAAGCAAGGTTGTCTAGGGGTATATATATAGACAATGAAAGCATAGCCTTCATATAGGGCTTGCAATACTGACAGTCTGTAACGCAGACATGCAGTTAGGTACTTTTCCATTGTTATAATATATTGAAAACACTAAGACCTTGCAAATTTTTAAAATGCACATTGCTTCCTGTACCTGGTGCCGTGCAAGGATGTAGTTGGGAAATATTTCAAATTGAGTATCAAAAGTCTAACCACAAAACTAAATGTTATACGCTTATCAAGAAAACAAGTTTAACCCATTAGTGCGTACTTTGGATAGCCTCTTTGCATAATTTGGCACCTAGTGAGATTATTATATTATTTATTAATCCTCTTCTGGATCTGCAAAATGCTTTCAATTTACCCATACAAATATAATACAGTAGTTTAGGAGATTAAAATTACCTCACTTATAAATTTCAGAAATTGTCTAATCTCTATTAAAAATACCATGTTATTATTACCCCATAATCAATGAGGCATACTAGATGAATCTTACTTTGACACAAACAATGCAATATACTTTAAAAGTAGAGTTAACTCTGAGCTGGACAATACTCCCCTATTAGAACTCCTTTATGAGGGAGAGACATCTTGTCCATTCAATCCTTTTTATCTGTAAAAGCAGGGCTCGAGTCCCGCAGGAACGCGTGGGAACGGCGTTCCTGCACTTTTTTTAGAGCAGGAACGCTGTTCCTGTTTGTGGTCCTGCAGGCACTCAGGGGGCGTCAAAAAATGCCGCCCCCAAATGCCCCTGTGTTTCCCCTGTCATGGGGGGCCCAAGAGGTGGCCTAATGGCCACCTGATGGACCCCCCGGCCGGCTCTTGTCTCTCTGTCAGACGCGGCGAGGGAGCTGTGTTCTCTCTGCTCCCTCTCGCCGCGCCGTTTGCTGATGCCGGGAGCCGGAATATGACGTCATTTCCGGCTCCCGGCATCAGCAGACAGCCCGCGCGGCGAGAGGAAGCAGAGAGAACACAGCTCCCTCGCCGCGTCTGACAGAGAGACAAGAGCCGGCCGCACTGAAGCCCCACTGGACCCCAGGGACAGGTCCACGCCAGCTCTCTAGGTAGGGAGGCTGTGTGGACATTTTTAATTTAAAAATATATATACAAATAATTTTTGTGTATATGTGTGTGTGTTGTGTGTCTGTTAGTGAGTGTGTCTGGGAGTGTATGTGTGTGTTGGTGTGTGTATGTGTCTGGGACTGTGTGTCTGGGAGTGTGTGTGTGTGTGTGTGTCTGTGAGTGTATATATGTATGTATGTATGTGTGTGTGTATGTGTCTGGGAGTGAGTGTGTGTCTGTCTTGGAGTGTATGTATCTGGGAGTGTGTGTGTATGTCTGTGAGTGTGTGTCTGGGAGTGAGTGTGTGTGTATGGGAGTGAGTGTGTGTGTCTGGGAGTGTATATATGTGTATTTGTGTGTGTTGGTGTCTGTGTGTGTGTCTGTGAGTGTGTGTATGTGTCTGGGAGTGTGAGAGTATGTGTGTCTATCTGTGAATTTGTGTGTGTGTCTTTGTGTGTGTGTGTCTGTGAGTGTATGTGTGTGTGTCTGTAAGTGTATGTGTGCACCTGAGTGTGTGTGTATGCGTTTATATATGCATACAAGTTTTGCTTTTTTTTTGGTGGTGGGGTGGGGGTGGAACTCGAGTGAGTTCCCACACTTTATTCCCCAGGACTTGAACCCTGAGTAAAAGAATTACTTTCAAGATTAATCAATTTGCAAAAGGAAACGTGGACCCACGATTTGAACAGCAGAAGTTTGCGGGGCCCCTTTCACGTGGGATGTAACAAGCGCTTTTCTTGCTCCAGGAGCGATAGCATACAATTGTTTCATTCTAGCCGGCTGGACAACATTTCACCTTTTGTAAAAACACTAAATGCTTACGTTAATGATATGCAAATCACTCTGCTAGTTAAACTCCTACACAATGGATAATACAATACATAAAACACATAACACACCAATTAATTTCAAACCATATAACTCATACTCAGCATCCAATGTAATATTACATGTCATCTCACAAAACAGACATCTCACAAAATAGACATCTCACAAAACAGATGTAGTAGAAACACATAATCCCCAGCAGATATGCCAATACAGAAAACACATCCATTGGCATGCAACTACACACTCTGTGTCCCTCCTAGGAAACACGGGTAGACACAATATGAAAGCAGTCTTAAACTAACACCTCCAAGTCTTCATTCCCATATAGCTATATCAGACCACAACACAGGGCCTCTCTGAGCTGATAGAACTACTCCAACTCCAGCTACTCTTGGCCAAACACTAGTATTCAACAGCTAATAAAACAGTTATTTGCTAGGTTATTTGGCTGGCATTCTTATCAGTATCACTAGACTGAGACAAACTGATTCAAATATAATTTAAAACAACACAGCAACATATAAATTAAACCACTTTCCAGTTAAGCTGCACACTTCACACATTATCACAGTCACCATTTACACAGAATAAACAGTTAACAGCTGTACTCAGAACATATTATTGCAAGGTATACCAATTGTTTTTTCTTAATTAACTTCATTACTTTAATCTACTATAGTATTGCATATAAAGAAAGGATCCATTTATATAGCGCGCACATAACTAAAATATTTGTATGAAAACTTCCATTAACTAATCTGAGATGATACTGCATCAACTTAAATCTTCTAGAAATTGAGCAAACATCTGGACCAGATTATACAGACATGGTTTCACCCGAATCTTTCAGAACTCTCAGAGACTTAAAAATTTATACTAAACCATGTTAAAAGGCATGGCAAACCTTAGACCGGTCAGTCTCCAAGAGCCTTAGTAACACAGGTAGAAACCTTTGTCCATGATCTCTGATTCAGGCTATATACCACAATTTAAAACAACACATATAATGTGAGACATAGAAAACACAAAACATATGCAGTAGTCATCTGTAGCAATAAAAAGGTTAGCTTACAGCACAAAATGAAGCACGTGTTGGACCACTGAAAATGCAAATGTTGCTCTCTTATTTACAAACAAAAATCATATTTACAGTATGGATCCTTTGCAAAAAAACACACAGGGCAGAGAAGATGTGCTGATTGGTGTTCTATACAATTAATCCCATATGGGGGATTAACTTTCAAATACTAATGAAGTGACTTTTTGTCTCAGTATAAAAATACTGAGCTTATCATGCAAACAATGCAACACATCCCACTCTCATAGAAAGTGCAGTGGGTTTATGGTATTAAAGTAACAATCATACCAGGCACACAGATCCCATGTAAAATAACTTACAATAAAACAGAGTAATACGCTTATACTTCTATGTGACATAAAGAATAAAGCAAAAAGAGTTTAACTATTTCATATCCTTACAGTCAGCACTAATGATTATAAACCTTATCTAAGCATAAAATACATATGAACAAGAAAAGTTAACTACTTCATATTCTTACATGGTTATTTCCCATTCCTAGGACAAATCTTTCAAACACTTATTCACACTCACAATCACCACAAGATTTAACTAATGACAATTAGAGGGTGGACAAGGTGAACCTATTTGTCTGTGTACACTTTTTCTTTTATCCTAGTATATACACTTATATACTAAATCCTTTGTCTATTCACTTATAGACACCTTAGTCTATTACTGTCTAGTTCTCTTACTAGACCTATCTAGTTCACTTACTAGAAATATAGACTATTACTGTCTAGTTCTCTTACTAGACCTTTCTAGTTCACTTACTAGAAATATAGACTGTTACTGTCTAGTTCTCTTACTAGACCTATCTAGTTCACTTACTAGAAATATATATATCCTGTCTAGTTCCCTTACTAGACTATTTAACGGGACCTTACGTAAACTGAGTCACATGAAACACATATACTAAATAACCTTTCCTAAAATGATGTAGGCTTACAAAACCATGGGGATCATAGATTCAGGGCATCAAGATAGACACAAGGAATTACTACTCACCGCAATGGCTTGGCTACAATCCCACTTACTGACACCAAGCTGAAAGGTAAATCTGCTAGTCTAGTGACTCGATCCCTCTCTGTCCACGGTTCTCCAACCCTCGATTGTCAGCTGAATATTCAGGGAAGAATTATGGAAGCGTAATAACCAGACACACACTCTTTGCTTTCCAAAAGTCTTCTAATCATGTATTCAAGATGTTCTATATTTATACAATACTTGTCACGAATATTGGTTACAAAAGGTTATAAAAAGGTTACACGAGATACAAAAAAGAGGAAGTAGTTTCTGCTGTTACGTTCAATATTCAATAATCTATTCTTACAAAATATCACATGTACATTGTGGTTAAGCGCATCCTTTTACATAGAAACTGTTATAGCTTGTGACTTTCTTTCAGTTATGTTTTGTAAGTGGTTCTGCAAAAGAGCTTGCTACTACATTTACAAAATAATTCAATTTATACAATACTGACAGATTAATTGTTTAATATTCCTTCAGCATGTTTGCCAGTGGAAACATTGTTATCAGAAAAAAATTATCTGCTCATGTGTGACAGTATTAGGTATCGACTTTAATGTATTAATATCTGAATAACATGGAAAAAAGATAAGTATGCTATAAAATAGATCTTCCCCTGATATTGTAATAAAGCTTATATCAAGAGCTGAGACAAGAAAACATCCAAAGAGACACCGCAATAGAGTGCAATTTGAAGTGTTATATGGGATACAACTAAAAAATGCATTATAATTAGCAGCAGAAATCAAAATCTAAAGAACTTGAACATACTATGCTCTCAGAACCACATGTGCGATGCTTAGAAAAGTGAATGTGCTAAAATAGACTTAATCAATTGTTGTTCTATCTGTTTGAGGAAAAGTTATAAGCAGAACTTGCAATTATACTGCTTCTCAAGTAAATATTGAGTATGTATAAATACACATATGGGGAATTCAAAGGCAAAAGTATATAACCCAAGTGAAGAAATAGGGGAACACTAGAATGAATATAATGGACAAAGTAAATGTAATATATACGTAGTCACTACACTTACAGGGACCTGTAACTCTCAAGGGAAAGGAGGGAACAATATAAAGTATGAAGGCTAAGTACTTGTGTTGCATGCATTCAATATCTCCTTATAATAACCTAATTTATAATCCCTATGGCAACCTCGGTACACAATAGGACGTAGTGTGCCTTCAAATACATAGAGAGTGATAGTATAGAGAAATGCAGGAAAGGATGCTAAGAAAAAAATAAGTATTAAGTCTTGCCCATAGTGAGTTACAATGTAAAGGTGCACGCCAGGTCTTTTTTCTTCCCATTGTGATTTAAGTGAATTACGCACTGATTAAAGGTACCTGAACTATCTAAATACAGCTCTGAAATGTAATTATTTATGCACTATTTTAACCCCTTAAGGACAGAGCTTCAGAAGCTTGTCTTACGCTTAATGACACAAGCAATTTTTGCATTTTCTTGCTGTTTGCGTTCAACTGCAATTTGCATCTCTCTCGTTTATTGCACCAACGCATATTATATACTGTTTTTTAAAGGACAGAAAGGGCTTTAATTTGATGTAACATATATATATATATATATATATAAATGCTTATTATAATAAAAAAAAATACAGAAAAATGCAAAACAAAATAAAAAACAATACAGTTTTTGCAATAATAATGTGTGCATAATTAGTGCAGGTTAAAGAAAGTAATTACAAATAAATTCATTTAGTTGTTCTGATTTACAGAATATATAATGTGTCTGGGATTTTAAGTTTGTTTTGGTAGTTACAAGTCAAAAATCACAAGGAGTAAAATAAACTTTTAATGTGGAGCAATTTTAGAATTTGGTATGTTTGTCTTGTAAGCTTATAACCATAAAAGAAAACAAAATTGCCACACAAAAGTATATATTTATATAAAGTAGACATCACAGGCTATTTACTTAAGGTTGTTTCAACACTTTCTACGTAGTCATTTCACCGCCAACCTCTGCTAAATATTGGAGTAAAATTTAGTTTTTTTTTGTTTTTGGAACACAAACTTACAACAAAGAACTTCTCATGTGTATTTTGTAAAGTTGGTGTGTGCTATTCCTGTACAAAGTTTTATTTTGTGTTCAGTTACATCTGCTGAGTAAAATATATAATTTTACAATATTTAAATAAATTAATAAAATAAATTTAACCCCTGAGGGTTAAAAAAAATTAACCCTCAGGGGTTAAAAATAAATAAATCAGATGACAGTAAAATGTAATCCCTGCCAATTGATCACTGTAGTCAGTGATCAATTGGAAGGGAAGGGGTACATTTTTTATTAAAAGGGATAAAGGGGGGTGGGATTTTAAACTAACTTTATTTTTTTTTAACAGGGACAAGATCAGTGAAGATCCGCCTCCCTGCACTTCATAGTGAACCCGGAAGTGCAGGCAGGCGGAAGGTGAGTATACACAGCACATGTGCTCGCTCTGACATGCTGTCAGAGCGAGCACATGTGCTGGGACAGTCCGATCTGGTGCTCCCGGTCTGCCTCTAATACAGAGGCAGACCGGAGCACCATTAACCCCGCGATCTTGGGTTAATTTTACCGTGTGACGGACGAGGTCCGTCACCCGTCGTTAAGGGTATCCCTAGGATGACGGACCTTGTCCGTCACCCGTCCTGAAGGAGTTAACAATCTCATTTTATTTATATATTTATAATGTTTGAGTGTTCCTTGTAACTTATAGATTCAGGGCTCCCCTTTGAAAATATATATTGTTTTAAAAATCACTTTTTATCCAGTGCTACCTTGGTCTCATCAAGGCAGATGGTCTGCCTGCTGTGAGATCATTATTCTGATGATCTCTGGAGATCTATGGCGCAATGCCATGCTTTGCCAATCATATGCTTCTCAGAAGCATTATCCAAATGTTTATCTATAAGAAGAATTATCACTGTTTGGTTACATCATGCTGGATGGGAAACATTTTTAATACAACTGTCATGTTTATTCACTAAAGTGAGAATTCAGAGTGCACTTAAAATTGTAGCCAAGTTAGAAAAACAAGATTAACATTTGTCTGATCTAAAAATACATTATATGTCCTTTTGCTTAGGCACTATGAAGTTAAAAATAGATATACTTTTCTTGTAATACTCAGGACTTTCACACCATTCACACTGTTCTATAAATATTAATTTCAATTAGATAAGTTAATAATAATTTAAAGCAAGATTGCAATTCTGAACGTTGCATAATATTTACATAAAGAAGGCATTTTACCAATCTACTTGTCTTCTTTCTGTAACAGACAAACAATGTAAGAACAATCAGGTGCTCCAGTACGAATATGCTTCCTGTCACCGCACTTGCATTTCACCTACTGTGGCTGACAATTGTGAGAATAAAACCTTTATGATTGAAGCATGTGGTTGTCCAGATGGGTTCTTCTTGAACTCAAAAGATTCTTGTGTCCAGAAAGACGACTGTGACTGCCATATTGGTTATGATGTTATGGAGGCACATGCATCAAAAATTATTGATAGCCATACATGGTAAGAGGATATTTTAAACTGTTTTTGCCTAGTGTAGTGAATAACAAAGATGGTTATGAATAGTATGTCATTTATAGTCACGACTGTCATTACATATATATGTATTTGCTTAAGCATACAAATTAAATGAGCGGTGTTAATTTGTGTTTCACTTATTCTAGCTATTGTACTGGAGGAAATTTAATTTGTGAATCTAATGAAGATGAACAACCTGGTAAGATATTTATCTATAATTTTGCAGATGCTCTTTGTAAACATTATCAAATAAACAATATGCATTATTCAAATTGTGATGCCAGACATGAAATATAGAAATAGCACATAATGCATAATACATAATGTGCATAATAAGTTTAAGACATGAGAAACAAGTAAAAGTGATAAGTGATGTGGAGCCTTAGGTGTAAATATAAACTAAAATGTGTCAGAAAAAACAAGAATTAAATAAACAAAAACAAAATGTGCATTAAAATAAATTAAAACATAAAAATTCTTACGTAATGTAACAAAAATATAAGACCCCGAATTAAAGATGTAGAATGGTAAATAGAGAAGCTTACAGACAGAGATAGGAGAAGACACCTATCAAGGGTATAAGTCAGGGAGGGTTACCAAGGGCTTATATATTCAGGGGGGAGCCCTTCTTGTATAAAGTTAAGATAAAAATGTAATAAATAGATGCCCTAAGTGGTGATCAGTCACTAGAGCAATGCAAAATCAATAAGTCACCTGAAAAAATGGAAAACTGTTGAACTCTTGTACAGAATACAGCTCCTGTTGAACATAGAGCAAAGACACATAACTGACCAGTGCCAGAATAGGATCTAGAGGAGTACAATGCCAGCACACAAAAACACAGCTCCATAGAACAATAAAGAGTAGCTGACGAGTGCCAGAATTGGAGCTGGAGGAGTAGATAGCCAGCACACAAGATCCACAGCTCCTGTTGGGCATAGATCGATGAAGAGTAAACTGCCAAGTGCCAGAGTTAGGGCTAGAGGGATAGAAAGCCAACACACAAATGATCGGTAAACGGATAAAAGTTCCTAATGTTCTAAGTACTAGGCACACCTCCCCCTGCTGCTTTGAGGCACCCCCCCCCTCTAAACTAGAGTCCTCAAGTTAATTCAGAACATGTAGGTACCGGTACATCTAAGTCACACCATCGTGATGTAAAGTAAGGTTAAAAACAGGAATGTCGGCAGTAACTCCGCCTTTGTCAAGAGCTCAATAATGGCATCGGTTCCAGGATATACAAATACTAAACTTCAGTCTTCATGAAAAGTTATCATTTTTTTCAAAATTAGCATTAAAATACAAAATATAATTGCATGTATTGATCCTCTTTGCCAATATAAAAAGTGTTAAAAAGAAATACCATAACAATTTTTATTTAACAGTCACTGCTGGCAGACACGCCTGCTATACATGCACAATGTATTTTGACTGACAAGTCGTTTTCCAAGGCACATATTGGCAAAGAGAGAGAGACCATACATGCAATTATATTTAATGTTTTAACACTAATTTCCAATAAATGGTACATTTTTAAGAAGACTGAAGTTCAGTGTCTGCATTCCGATACCGAACAAGATATCAAGGCCTGGAGAGGCACCCTTGAATGCATACTATAGAGCCTACTAACAGCTCTTGCATATGTGATTGGTTCTATATGGTTAGCTTAAGGTCTTATATTTTCTAATTTGGTTATACTTTTTATGTTTTTCTTTATTATAATTTCTGCTCATTGATTGTACATCTTGTGATATCTATATTACATCAGTTATTTTGTTCCATGAACAGAATTTCAATGAGACACACTATAATATTGGTATTTGTATTACTAACCAGCCTTATGTATAAAAATAGGTCTCAGTTGTCCAGGTTAAGACAAGCTTCTGTAAATCAAAAACTCTGAAAATGTGCCCTAGCATGCCCCCAATGTCTTTCATAAATCATAGTACCACCAGATGAACACTGCTCAGATTGCACCACACAGTTCCTGAATTATGCCAGATATATCATTTACATTTCCTCTGCTTAGGAAATTTTATTCCTGTTATGAACGTCAGTGGTTATGGTACTGAGTTTGCCTATTCCATTTCGTATTGCTGAGCATAAGTGATTATAGCTACAGCTAGAGCGTAGAGTAATAGTGAAGATGACTGCAGCTTCCAAGATGAATTTCCCCAGCCAATAAAAGGTTACCCAAGCATGAGCCTAGACTTCATGAAGGGTACTACATGGGAATAATGTTTTATTGAGCCACACAGGCTTTTATGGAAATCCTCCTGCAAAAGGACCTCCCACAGTAAACAAAAGGGACAACCAATCATAATACAGATTTATAGCAAAACCCTCCCTTCCTCTGCCTGGGAGATAAGTAGATAAGTTAAAGGATAACCCAATTATCTCCAGACACACAATTTCCCCAAAACTTGGAACACCAGTTTACACACCAGGTATCCCCACAATTGACATGTCCCCTGATAGGGGTTTTCAAAAAGTGTGGAAGTCTTAGTTCAGCGACCGCACACAAGGCTCCTGCCCAAAACAGTTCCATGAATTCAGTGTGTGCGGTCGGTCAATTTCGAAAAGTACATAAAAACTAATAAAACCACGAACGGAGCCTCCTGGCTCCTAGGAGTGATTGTTCCCCTTGTTTGTGGGAACTAGTGATGTCCCGAATGGTTCGCAGGCGAATAGTTCCAGGCGAACATCGCGTGTTTGCGTTCGCCACGGATGGCGAACATATGCGATGTTCGGTCCGCCCCCTATTCGTCATCATTGAGAAAACTTTGACCCTGTACCTCACAGTCAGCAGACACATTCCAGCCAATCAGCAGCAGACCCTCCCTCCCAGACCCTCCCACCTCCTATACAGCATACAATTTAAATTAATTCTGAAGCTGCATTCTTTTTTTTTTTTTTTACTATTATTATTTTTTTGTGGTCTTTCAGCCAAATTTACTAATACTAAGTAAAAATTACTTAGTATTAGTAAATTGTGCCCCTACTCGCAATACCGCGAGTAGGGGCATGTCTATTAAACAGTGAGCAGCCTGTGGCCCTGATAATTAGCAGGTCCCCCCATTGGTATTTAGGGCCCCCACCCGCCGCTCAGGGGTGGGGGCCGGGGGGAGGACATTAGGTCCCCCCATTGGTATTTAGGGCCCCCACCCGCCACACAGGGGTGGGGGCCGGGGGGAGGACAATAGGTCCCCCCTATTGGTATTTAGGGCCCCCACCCGCCGCTCAGGGGTGGGGGCCAGGGGGGAGGACATTAGGTCCCCCCCCAATTTGTGTTTAGAGCCCCCACCCACCGCTCAGGGGTGGGGGCCAGGGGGGAGGACAGGTGGGTGGGGACCCATCACTATTGTGGCCAGAAAGAGTCCCTGTGGGTTTTAAAATTCGCCTGCTATTGAAGTCTATGGCGGTTCGCCGGGTTTGCCCGTTCGTGAACCAAACTACCGAATGCACTCTCCTAGCTGTTCAGCAACAAAAGGAAGCAAGCGTTCGAATGATTTCAGCGGTGTTCGATTTTAGTTCCAGACACTCGATGACCAAGTCCTGCTGCTCCCTTTCGTTCATATATATGAACGGCGGCCGCCCAGAGAGCGCTCAATTGACGGTTCCCTTTGTAGATACACGGATTATGGACTCTGTCCCAAAACACTCTAAAAAAAGGGGCTTTTGTCACTGTGGGGAGTGGGAATTAGGGGATACCAGGTGCTGATTTTACCTTCCGGCAGGAACTGGTTAATCTCTGGGGATCACCAGAGATTCTGTTGAACTATTCACTAGATCAGAACTGTGTCACAATTCTGTGCATCTTTGATCGAGTGTCACTCAGTCCCCAAGTCACCAATCTCACACTTTGGGGATGATACCAGTGAGGTGAGGAGGCATCTGGTGATACCCTGAAGTAGGTGCTAACGTCCGAGGGGAACCTAGGCCACCTAAAATCTGATCTGGAGCTACAACAAAATTGTATGGAACTCTGTGCTGAATAGGAAGATGGCCAAAACTTGGGGAACCTTTAACTTACTGCTGCTTGGGCTGGGTACCTCCAATCCTATTTTTTGGATAATTGATAGCTGAGTGAGCAATGTACCCAGGTGTATATGGGGTGTGAGATACTGCATTGGGGAAGGGAGTTTTGAGACTTTGATTCCCTGGATTCCCTGGTACCCCTGTCTGGGGAGGACACAGCAAGTGGATAATGTCATTATCCTGAACTATTCTCATTCACTCTTATCAGTCCAGACTTGGTAGTGCAGGGAATGGAATTGTTCTTTGTTTTGCTAATCACCCCCTGGATAGTTAATATACATTGTCAGCAGAATAAATATGTCTGTTTTGTATGGGGACAAGGGCTATAATGACTCCAATGCTGATGCTGAGGTACCTGAAGTTAAGGAGAGAGACAAAGTGACGGAGAGACTCTACTCTGGTCATTTAATATGTTTATTTAACCCATTGTGTGTGAGACTTTACAAACTATCACAGTACAGCAAATGCATTCACTTTTAAAGACACTGAAGGCTTAGCAGTTGTAAAAAAAAAAAAAAAAAAGAAATAATTTTAAAAAATCAAACAAATATAAAGAAAGGAAAAGAAAATAGCGTAGAGATTATTATTTCAGCTAAACATAATTTTTTGTTTTTGAAGTTTTAACATCTATTACCTCATAAAGCTTCCAAACTACTGTGTACTGCTTTGCTGGAGTATCTAGGACTGATCATGCTGCCAAATTATGATATGTTTACAGAGGACTACAGACTGATATGCTTAGGATATTCATAAAAAAACAACACAAAGCAAAAAAAAAACAAAAAAAAACTTTGGATTTTATTGGTTTTGGTTTCAAGGGTGTCTCTGGAAACAGAGTTTGTCTCTTAGGAATATAGAGACTTCTGTGAATGCTTAGTCATAAAGCACGTGTCATACAAAGTACTCTACAATAACGATAACTTTAGAAACAAAAAATTAGAGGTGTACTCACTAATTAATGAATTGTAGTGACCTGAAAACCCACCTCCAAAATTCACAGAAATAAATGAAGCAGTAAATATAGAGGTTTTTGATTCCTTTTCCAATTTTGCTGTTTACTCTGAATTTTGAAATTTAGTTTTCAATTGCGACAATTTACCTTTCAGCAGATAAACCTTATAAAGTATTTAGTATTTGATTTCAGAAGATGTAAGGTAGACAAATATTTATGCAGAAAAGGTATTTAAAAATTCACACTCAAACACATACATACATAAACTATATAATACAATTTAATGCAAAGAACTCTTTTACTAACAAGAGTTTTGTGGAAAAAATATATATATATTTCTTTTTTCCATAAATATATATCTATTTATTTTTTACAGAAGCTGTAGGAGTACATTCAGTAATTTTTAAATGCATTTTTGTTTTTAGTGTGTGTGTCTGTATATAAAAATCGCTGTTTTTAGTTGTACCAATGTAGGTTATGATAATCCTACTATCAAGCCTTGTGCTAGAAGGATTTATAGTGTAGCACCTTATACACAGAGCTCTGTGTCTAGCACTATGCAGGGCAAGTTTGGGGCACTTATTCCAAGGTGCCGTTCTATTGATTGAAAATCATGCAATGCTTTTTTTTTCCAGAAATATGCACAGGTGGTGCAGAGTTTGTAGACTGCAGATACCCAGACGCTCAAAGACGCGTTGATTTAGAATGCAATACAAGACATCTATCAAGATTACGTGTATGTTCTGTTAATTTATATTTGTGATTTAAAAATAAGACAAATAATGTTTTTAAATAGATAGAAGGTATAATACAACAAGTTTTTTTGTTTTTTTTTCTTGAATATCAGGTCAGATTTCTGAAGAAATTGTAATATTTACTTTGTTTGTGTGCTCTTTCTTTCTCTGTCAAATAATAAACTGTGATTCACTGTTCCCCCAAACCCATTATTTTAATGCAGGCAATTTGGCCTTACATTTATAGTGATGGGGTATAAAATTCTCTGTGTGCACTAATAAGGGTATATTAAAGCTAGCCACTAAAAGTCTAACTAATACATAAGCAATTACCTACAAAACACAAACACGCAGATAAACAAATAAACATTTAACCAGGAGATATATCATTATATAAATGTATACAAGGGGACAGTTTCCTTAGTCAGAGAAATGCATATATTTAATTTTCTTGCTATAAAGAGGTTGTTTTGTCAGATTCTGTAAATATTTTTGTTGTAATCTTTATTTGGAAATAATTTCAAATTGGGGTTTTCCACTTCCTTTGGATCATCATCAGTTATACAGAAGTGTGAACGGCCTGTATTACTGTTTAAATGTTGATGGAGTTACAGATGGGGGTTGAAAAGTGATCAAGGTCATTGTTGCATACATTAGGGACAGGGGATATTGGGAAGAAATCAATTAACCTCAGAAAGTAGTCAACCCAAGGACTGTGTTGAAGAATTTCAGGTAAAGCTTTAGTTAAGAGGTGGGCCTTCAGGAGTTTGCAAAATATGAGAGGGAGACATGTTGTATATATCATAGTTTTCTGATAAAAAAAATGCTATATTTTCATTATGTAGAAAAAAGAAGACTGCAAACCTGGGTGCTACTGTCCTGTATCTATGGTTAGAAACTCTAAGGGAGAATGCATACCACCATCTGAATGTCCATGTCATTTTGGAGGTGAAGAATATAAAGATGGCAGTTCTGTGATTAATTCCTGCAATAAATGGTAAATCTGTCTTTTTAATTAGATAATACAACTTATATTTGATATAATAGCTAATTCTTACATATTGTTATTTTAGCAAGCTTCATTAAAAAATATAATCCATTTATTTGTAATATGCTGTTCATAAGCATATTTTATGTGACTATTTTGGAAACTGTCCAAACTTTTTCAGTATCCAATATAGAATTATTTTTTGACAATCTTTTTTTTTTTTTTTTTTTTTTTTTTTTTTACAAGTAATGACACAATATAGAGGTTATAGCATCTCTGTACCAGCACACATACAGTGTGATGGAACTCCTGGCACTCCAACCAAGTGCCTCCACCAATCGATGCTCCTAGTGCTCACCAAGGAATTCCAACACTCCACCAGACACCATAAGCACTGCAGGACCCACTTCCAGCGATGCAGCTGCGCCAGGGTCTCGACGTCCTTCACCCACCCTTAACCCTAGACCGGGATCCAGCTTCCAGTGGGCAGACCTCTTCTACTCCCAGAGAGCGTAGCAGGAACAGCTCTTATAAAAGCTAGTGATTATAATTCCTGGGGAGTACAATGAGGTAGCAATCCCCAGGATAGATACAGCCGTTTCCCTCACACATGAGATGAGACTCTATTTTGAGGGTAAGCAGGAACAGAATCTTAATGGAGGCACACTGGCCTTTTATGCAAGTTTCCCAGCAAGGCTGACGCCCAGGTGGACCTTGTTGGGCACAGGGACACAAAGTTAATAAACCAATAAAAACAGAGTCCTACAGTGAGACGATCCCATACACAAACAATAGAATCCCTCCTCTGTGCTTGGGAGATAATTGAATCAGGAACTGTACTGATCTAACCCAATTATCTCCAAGCACAGAAAAACATACAATTTTATGAAACCCCAAACACCTTTAAAACACATAAAAAAAACCCATAAAACATCCCCTGATAGCCTTGATCTGGGTGAGCAACATATTCAAAAATCACCCAGATCGGTTCAGGTGTTCAGGAATTTCCTGGATGTCATAGTTTTGACCGACCGTGCACATGGCCATATGCCCAAAACAGTTCCAGGGAAATCAGTGCTAACAGTGTAAGAAATTATGACCCTCTTACAAGATATTCTTTTAGGGAATGTGTGACAAATAAGACACAAACACAAGTGTATAATAAAATGTATTGTTAATATTGATTTAGGATATTGTAACAGATTTAAAAAGGATATACAAATTACACATAATAACCACATCCAGTACATAATCAAAAGATACATAATAAAAGGGCAATACTTAGACATTTAAATGAAGATTTTCCACTTGCGCCTTCGTCTTGGATAGTCTGGGATAGTCACCTGTGCTTGCTGCGCTGTCCTCTCCAAAAAAAAACAAAGAGAAGAGAGAGAGGAGAGGCCCAACTTCCTTGGCTGTTGTCCTTTTAAAAAAAGACTGATTCTTGCAGTCATTAACTACAAGTCCCAGAATCCCTTTTCCCTCCCAAAAGTGGTTGATCCCGCCCTCTTTTTCCAGAGAGTTCTGTCTTTACACAAGTCTTTCCCTTTGATCTCTTCCCTCCAGTTACACTTCAACACTCTGTAAAAAGTGACCAGTTAGGATTGGTTTCTGGGTAGATTGGACAGGATGGCTTGGGAAAATGCATACTTCCATGGTTACACCTAAATGTTCATTACTCTGATCTTCTGATAACATGCATGGAAATCTGGTGGGCAGGAGAACTGCTGGAGGGAAGCTTTTGTTTTAGCTGGGTGTTGAAAAATGCTACTGAAATTTTTCATCCTTATCACACTGTTATCAAGTAAATGACCCCAACTTGTGAAACCAGTCACATACACAGAAAGTTATATACAATATTGCAGTTTTGCATATCAATTTCTTACACAGTTGGTCAAGTTCGGTAGTCTTTTACAGGTTTCCCTGCAGCGCCCATAGTCTGTGGGCAGGAGGCTGGCAAGCAGGCCACTCCAAGTACAAGTGGCGAGGTTACTTTTGTCACATACAGTATCCAACATGTTTAAGGGTACTATACATTCATGTAGCGTATTAACATCTTATATGCGAAGAGCTAGCATTGTTTTTTGCTCCTCCATGGGTTCGTTTCAAGTGTTTCTCTAAGCCATTGTAACAATAACAAACAAACGTATAGAATTCAAGTGAATATTTTCAGATAAGTTTTTTAAAGATTTTTTCAAAATATTAAAATATTTAAAATGTCAACATATCACCTATGTTTTTAAATTTCCCTTATGCCCCAACCTGCTGGGTGTGTTAATGAGGTGAGGCTTTCCTGTCAGAGTGCTCTAATTAGCTCTAATCAGAGTACTCTCACTCATATTGTAAAGCTGATGAAGGCCTTTATCCCTCTGACATGGGATTCAGCACAAAGCCTTCAATGGATGAAAATAGATAAAAAAAATATTTGGCCTATTGTCGAGATGAAGAAAAGAAGATTTAAGAAGAAAGAATTCTGAGGGTGAGTATGATTTTTATTATTTTAAAGGTATTAGATTTATTGGGCCCCTTCACTATTATTGGAGTGAGCGGATATGAACACTTTTTTAAATTGTCTAATTGTGTTAAATACTCTCCACCAGAAATCTATGAACGGGGAGAGGGCATAGAAAAGGGTGTGCCCACCTCCAGGAATTTTAAGTGGGAATGACTCAAGGGATGCTATTACGTATTAATAGCCCCACCCACTACCCATGCAGCTTAACTTTAAGAGTCCCCACCCACTGGTCATGTATGGGGCTAGGGCTGGAGGGGGATCACAGATGTGCATATAATTTAGCCTCACCAGCTGACCAGGGGTGGAAGCTGGGGAGGCAATGGCATGTCCGCCTATATTTTTTTTAGTGTTCCCCTAACTCACAGGGGGCAACAGGAAATTTTTAAGGCTATATACAACAGTGTACATTTCAGAGAAATGACAGTTCCTATTTAAAACTTCACCAGCCACCACTGGTGAATTAGTTTATACATAAAGAAACAACTTACTATTTGTTCCATTAGGACATTAACTGTTTATATTGTGATGCTTGTGGCTAGAACCCTTTTCCCAAAATGTATTGTGTAGCATGGAAAACAGCCCTGAATCTAAAAAAAATGGTAAATTAGGCTTCATGAGCTAAACTTATTTATGCACATGCTTGGAGAGAAGCAAAACATAGATGTGTCAGAATTAATTTTACATAATTTAGAGTTTCATTGTGTAAAATGCATAGATGTAAAAATAATTTCCAGTAGAAACATTAAATAAAAATTAAATACTTAACCATTTTGTAATGTGAATGTTGTTTTGGACAGTGTCTGCAACAAAGGTGCTTGGAGTTGTACAAACAATAAGTGTGAATCTTCTTGCCATGTCTATGGGGATGGAGACTATATGGGATTTGATGAAAAGAGGTTCACGTTTGATGGTCTCTGCCAGTATACAATTGTTGAGGTAAGTTTAAGAAAAAACATCAATCACTTATTTGCAACCACTACATATTTGAAATCTGTACTACATATTTGGTTAGATACAAATAAAAGTACAGAGTCACAGCGTGTTACCCAAATAGATACCAAAAACACTCAAAACACCCGTGTGGTAACCTCTCTATCCACACTAAAAATCACAGCAAGTCATATACGTACAGTGGGTGGAATGTTTCGGTTCAGGGTTAAATATGATGGTATTAGGGTAGATGAAGTAACTGTGGAGATAAAAGTGTACAGGCACCTAGTGCAATATTGTACTGTGTAATAAAACTTCAACATACAATGTATAACTCAGTACTCACAAGGAGGGAGCCAATTGGAAATGGCTCAGTCCAGACGCCTGTGGGATAGTTAGAAGGAATCCCACTCCCTTCCAAAGTGCAGGTGATGTTCTGTATCTCTCAAAAAGGAATGTCCACACCAATATATACTTTGCAAGTAATCCTTTTTATCCCACAGTGGACTCATTTACTTTAGTACGATTTTAGTGGATTTTATCAAGTTTGTTGTTTTGATTTTATTTCATTTTATTTTACTGTGTTGTATATCCACTTTTAACTTTATCAATAAAAGGACTTAGTCCCCAATTCTATATTGGTGTGGACATTCCTTTTTGAGAGATACAGAACATCACCTGCACTTAGGAAGGGAGTGGGATCCCTTCTAACTATCCCACAGGCGTCTGGACTGAGCCATTTCCAATTGGCTCCCTCCTTGTGAGTACTGAGTTATACATTGTATGTTGAAGTTTTATTACACAGTACAATATTGCACTAGGTGCCTGTACACTTTTATCTCCACAGTTACTTCATCTACCCTAATACCATCATATTTAACCCTGAACCGAAACATTCCACCCACTGTACGTATATTTGGTTAGATGGCTTTTGTTTACACGTATTACTGTGTACCACAAAAAAGAAGTATGGTAATTCCAAAAAGACTTTTAGAAAACAATGAAAACATGAGGTATTATGAACAAGCAGCATCTTTCTTTTATGAGAAAAAATGTACATACAGGTTCTTAAGTTAGCCCTCCAAGCACCATAACCCCAACAGCAATATATAGTGGTTATGGTGCAAGGTGTTCCCTGGAATCCCCTCTTCCCAATTGTAAGCAACTATACTGCTTCCCACCTCCACTACTTCCTATGGAGAGCTGGAAGCTCCTAATAGGAAGCCTCTACTAATTTCTACTACTTTTGCTACTCTCTGTCTTAGCTAAGCCCAACGGTTAAGGGCTTAGGAGCTTCTGGCACTACAGAAGAAATAGTGGAGGCAGAGAGCAGTGTAGGAAGCAAACCATTCTAAAATGGTCTGACTAATTAGAGTAGGTGGATTCTAGGTACTCCTTGCATCATAACCACTACTTCATGATTAAGTGTTCATGGTGTTAAATATTCTTTTAATGTATGTGAATTGGGATTTTGTTTGAATTACTTTTTTTCCAGTTTGACTTCTCTGAAATTATAATTTTAATACTTAAAGGAATTCCACTTTCTATATCACTGGCCTTAGGTGATGATTATCATTAGCAATAAATATATTGTTTTTGACACTTTACAATAAATGTAACCAGTGGCGGAATTACCATGGTCACAGGTCCGACCCTGCACCGGGGTGCCCGCTAGCATTGTGGTGCAACCCCAGCCGTACGGAGCAATTGCAGGGACCGCATTGAAGGGTCACGTTTGGTGGCCCATGCTCTTGTGGCCACTTGGGGCCCAGTCAGCGCTGCAGCGCTTTAAGAGTGCAACCAGGTCCCAGTGATTACATCAGAGCGCTGGGAGGAAGCCATCACTTCCCAGCTAACAGAGCCGTGCTGGAGGAGAGCACCATAGAAAAAGAGAAGGGAGTCAGAGTGGGAGCTCTGACTCCCATCAGCATTAGGTAGCTACTGGCCCCCAGGGAAATCCCTCTCCTGCACCTAAAGGTAGAAAACAGGAGGGGGACTAAAGTTTTTAGTGTCTGTATCTGTGTGTCTGTATATGTAGAAGATGATAAAGGTCTAGCTGACTGCCTCAACTAATATTTTTGTTCAGTATTTATAAATGAAAATGAAGGAAAGGGACCTCAGTTAAGAAAAAAGATAAATGTAATTTATTACACGTGAGTTTACAGAGGAAGAGGTTCTATTTCAACTGTCAAAAGTAAAGACAAATAAGTCTATGGGACCTGATGAAATACACCCAAAGTTATTGAAAGAGCTTAGTGGTGTACTAGCAAAACCATTAACAGATTTATATAACCAATCATTGTTAACAGGAATAGTCCCAGAAGATTGGAAGTTAGCGAAAGTTGTGCCCATTCACAAGAAAGGTAATAGGGAGGAGTCGGGCAACTATAGGCCAGAAGACCTTACTTCAGTAGTAGGGAAAGTAATGGAAACCATGTTAAAGTATAGAATTGTTGAACATCTAAAAACACATGGATTTCAAGATCAGATACAACATGGGTTTACTTCAGGGAGATCATGCCAAACTAATCTTATTGATTTTTTTGATTGGGAAACTAAAATAATAGATCAGGGTGGTGCAGTAGACATTGCTTACCTAGATTTCAGTAAGGCTTTTGACACTGTTGCACATAGAAGGCTTATCAATAAACTGCAATCTTTAAGTTTGGATTCCAATATTGTTGAATGGGTAAGGCAGTGGCTAAGTGACAGGCAACAGAGGGTTGTAGTCAATGGAGTATATTCGAAGCTTGGGCTTGTCAGTGGGGTACCTCAGGGATCTGTACTTGGACCCATTCTCTTTAATATTTTTATTAGTGATATTGCAGAAGGTCTTGATGGCAAGGTATGTCTTTTTGCTGATGATACTAAGATATGTAACAGGGTTGATGTTCCAGGAGGGATAAGCCAAATGGCAAATGATTTAGGTAAACTAGAAAATTGTCAGAGTTGTGGCAACTGACATTTAATGTGGATAAGTGCAAGATAATAATGCATCTTGGACGTAAAAACCCAAGGGCAGAGTACAGAATATTTGATAGAGTCCTAACCTCAACATCTGAGGAAAGGGATTTAGGGGTGATAATTTTTGATGACTTAAAGGTAGGCAGACAATGTAAAAGAGCAGCAGGAAATGCTAGCAGAATGCTTGGTTGTATAGGGAGAGGAATTAGCAGTAGAAAGAGGGAAGTGCTCATGCCATTGTACAGAACACTTGAGACCTCACTTGGAGTATTGTACGCAGTACTGGAGACTGTATCTTCAGAAGGATATTGGTACTTTAGAGAGAGTTCAGAGAAAGGCTACTAAACTGGTTCATGGATTGCAGGATAAAACTTACCAGGAAAGGTTAAAGGATCTTAACATATATAGCTTGGAGGAAAGACGAGACAGGAGGGATATGATAGAAACATTTAATACATAAAGGGAATCAACACAGTAAAGGAGGAGACCATATTTAAAAGAAGAAAAACTACCACAACAAGAGGACATAGTCTTAAATTAGAGGGGCAAAGGTTTAAAAATAATATCAGGAAGTATTACTTTACTGAGAGGGTAGTAGATGAATGGAATAGCCTTCGAGCTGAAGTGGTAGAGGTTAACACAGTAAAGGAGCTTAAGCACGTGTGGGATAGGCATAAGACTATCCTAACTATAAGATAAGGCCAGGGACTAATGAAAGTATTTAGAAAATTGGGCAGACTAGATGGGTTGAATGGTTCTTATCTACCGTCACATTCTATGTTTCTATGTTTCTCTAATGGGTTTCTAAATACATTAAATGTTCCCTATAAGTGATGAAAGTCAACTTATTTAAGTAGTTTAAAAAAAAAAAAAAATTTTGTAATCATGTATGTTTTCCTCTATATAATAACTTTATCGTTACAGGATTATTGCAATAGTGATCACGGGACATTTCGAATCCTAGCACAAAGTGTACCCTGCTGTGATGATGGAAAAACCTGTGCAAGAAAAATAACAATTGATTTTCAGGTATCTATGTTGTTTACATGTTTAAATGTGTCTATAATTTATAAATGTATCTATAATATTAAATAAATGAATGAATAAAACACTAGGTCTCACAAAAATATCTTGGTGGGTTTTTTTTCCAGGGGATTGTCATTACTCTCCAAGATGGAAACGCAATAATCGAAAGTTCTGAAATATTAGATTGCTCAAGTAGTCAATATACACCTTTATATTCAATGAACACAGTTGGTTTATACATAACTTTCTCATTTCTAAATGGACTTACTTGTATCTGGGACCGATATACAAGATTGACAGTTCGACTAGATTCACGCTGGAATGTAAGTAAATAATTACAAAATGATGACATTTCATTTCATTTTACTATTATTATTATTATTATTATTATTATTATTATTATTATTATTATTATTTCTGAGCTGTTTAATTAATATGTGTTTCCAGCAAAACAATAGCATTTAGCATTAAACTGTTTTATATGTTTTATTTAAAGGAACACTATAGTCACCTAAATTACTTTAGCTAAATAAAGCAGTTTTAGTGTATAGATCATTCCCCTGCAATTTCACTGCTCAATTCACTGTCATTTAGGAGTAAAATCACTTTGTTTCTGTTTATGCAGCCCTAGCCACATCTCCCCTGGCTATGATTGACAGAGCCTGCATGAAAATAAAACTGGTTCCACTTTCAAACAGATGTAATTTACCTTAAACAATCGTATCTCAATCTCTAAATCGAACTTTAATCACATACAGGAGGCTCTTGCAGGGTCTAGCAAGCTATTAACATAGCAGGGGATAAGAAAATCTTAATTAAACAGAACTTGCAATAAAGAAAGCCTAAATAGGGCTCTCTTTACAGGAAATGTTTATGGAAGGCTGTGCAAGTCACATGCAGGGAGGTGTGACTAGGGTTCATAAACAAAGGGATTTAACTCCTAAATGGCATAGGATTGAGCAGTGAGGCTGCAGGGGCATGTTCTATACATCATAACTGCTTCATTAAGCTAAAGTTGTTCAGGTGACTATAGTGTCCCTTTAAATAAAGGATCAAAAAGATTGTTGCAGAGAAAATAGAGAATTAATAAAGCAGGCCTGTTGAACACAGAATCATATTAGGCTAATATATTATACTGCTGGCTTGTTAGTTAAAATGTATATTGATAGCATTTTATTTACTTTGAATTACTGATTGATATTTTCATTTTACTACACGTGTTTTAAAATTTAAGTTTTAGTATCCTTTCCCTCTTTATTTTTAACTGTATGGTATAATTGTTTATTCTGTGACAAATACTTAACAGCACTTTTGTATTTATTTACAAACAATTAAATTTGATAAAGCATTGAAGGGACACTCTAAATACAATGACAACTTCAGCTTAATAAAGTAGTTTTGGTGCATAGGTTCTGCCTTTACAGTCTACATGGTAAGTTATGTTCCCCTGAGTTGTTAAATCTGTTTGTTTATGCAGCCCTATTCACATATTCCCTGGCTGTGACTCACTCTGCCATCCTACACACTTCCTGAAATAGTATGATTTTTGTATAACTTCCCTTACTGTACAGAGTTTAGATTGACTCTTCCATTCTGTTAAGTGCCTGCTAGAGCCAACAACAGCCTCTTTTACAGATTGAAGTTCAATAGACAGAGCAGGTGATGAGAATAATAAAAAAAAAAAAAACGTAATTATAAAGAAATTAAACACAGAATGCTGTAAAAGTAAACTTTTTTTTTTCACAAACGCTGTATGTTATTCCTTTTGGGTAGTTAAAGGATCAATCCACTGCACATATTAGAAAAAAAAACCTGAAATCACTGTTTAGTAGATACACCCCCAGGCATTTTAATTCATTAATTAATTGGGGTATATCTTAAAACAGTTTGCAAAATTTTTTAGTCTCCTTCAGGGGGATTAGCCTATGAAGAAACTACACCTTTTGTTTCTTTAACTTTGATTTTCCTTCTTCAGTAGATAAAACTACCGAACACCGACCACCCCCCTGGCTCATTAACTACAAAGCAAACTGCAGTCTCCCCCTGTGTGGCTGCCATTCGTATGGTCGAATGCCACATGCTGGAGAAAAAGGCAGCCATTTTGTTCACATGGAAGGAGGCTGCGGGACTTGGACATCGAGTATCTGGAACTAAAATCAGACACTCGACTTCGCGAACGCCGGTCAACTTCGCAAACGCCTGCTTCTTTTCACTGACCAGCCAGGAGAGCGCTATGTTTGTTCCCACGAACTAGGGGAACCGCTACCTCTGAAACTGTGGAACTGTTTTGGACAGTTTTGGCGTTATGTGTGGTTGGTCAAATGATGACTTCCCGAACCCCTGAACCAATCTGGGTGATTTTTTTGATATGTTGGTCCCCCAGATCGGGCTAGCAGGGGATGTGACTGTTGTGGGGTTTCCATGTGTTTTGGTTGTACTTTCGGGGTATTATTAAAGGTATATTTTCTGTGCCTGGAGATAATTGAGTTTAGAACAGTTCCTGACTAAATTATCTCACAGGCACAGGGGAGGAATTATCCTGTTTTGTGCGGGAGTGTCCTGTACCTGAGAGCCAATATAATTACAGTGTGTACTTTGCCATAGTCCCCTCTCAGATCCAGTGGGGAATGCCCCTGGAATATGTCACGGTAAAGCCCTTGCATGGGGACTTGCATATAAACCTGCCAGTTGGCCTGAGTAAATTCATTCCTGTTGTACCCTTCATCTAGTTTAGGCTGGTGTTTGGGTATGTGTCTGATTGCTTGGAGAATTTACTTGGATACTGCATTTTCTTCAGGAGAACGTTTGAATCAACACCCAAACTGCAAGTTACAATCACTCAGCCTTTAGCAGTTCATGAGGAATCGAAAGCGAATGGGTATCTGAAATACCAGTGTTGTTAACAACTGGTGGCAAGCGTTGGGATCTGAACAGTCCAATGAAACGCCCGAATCAGGAGAATCAGTGAATAGCCCAGCGGTATGAGAAGCTAAAGAGAGCTATGTTAAAAGATTTACTGGAAGCCCGGTGTCAGCCGGCAACCAATAAAAGCAAAGCTACCATCATCACTGAACTGATGGAGGACGATCAAGCCAGTGGCATGGCAGATGTAAGCCAGGAGGAAGTGGAGTACCAACGCAAGGTTATGTGGAGACTCTGCTTGTTGGGGCCCAACCCTTTGCCATAGCATGTAGCCCAAATATTGGCACAGGTCAGCGCAAAGCAGAGGGCACAGCAGATGATTGTAAGCCAGGCAGAGACGGTATCGGTACCGGGCAGTACCCGACTCAGACATACACCATTATGAATGGGTAAAGGATATTTTGTTGCCCCAGTATGCTGTAACACCTGAGGCATACAGGAGGAAATTTAGGGGGCTCAGGAAAAACTATAAAGAAACATAGAAACATAGAATGTGATGGCAGATAAGAACCATTCGGCCCATTTAGTCTACCCAATTGTTTAAATACTTTCATTAGTCCCTGGCCTTATCTTATAGTTAGGATAGCTTTATGCCTTTCCCACGCATGCTTAAACTCCTTTAATGTGTTAACCTCTACCACTTCAGCTGGAAGGCTATTCCATGCATCCACTACCCTCTCAGTAAAGTAATACTTCCTCATATTGTTTTTAAAACTTTTCCCCTCTAATTTAAGACCATGTCCTCTTGTTGTGGTAATTTTTCTTCTTTTAAATATAGTCTCCTGATTTACTGTGTTGATTCCCTGTATGTATTTAAATGTTTCTATCATATCCCTCCTGTCTCGTCTTTCCTCCAAGTTATACATGTTAAGTTCCATTAACCTTTCCTTGTAAGTTTTATCCTGCAATCCATGAACCAGTTTAGTAGCCCTTCCCTGAACTCTCTCTAAATTATCAATAGCCTTCTGGAGATACGGTCTCCAGTACTGCGTACAATACTCCAAGTGAGGTCTCAGCAGTGTTCTGTACAATGGCATGAGCACTTCCCTCTTTCTACTGCTAATACCTCTTCATATACAACCAAGCATTCAGCTAGCATTTCCTGCTGCTCTATTACATTGTCTCTTTTGCTGAGTGGGCCGTCCGAATGCACCGGGCAGCCAAAAATTGGATGCAGGGCTACCGGGCAACTTCTCTGGAGCATGCTTTACAACTATTATTACTAGAGCAGTTTTTTGATCACACTCCAACAGAGATCAGAGACTGGATGAGGGCCCGTAAACCTAAGAAAGTGGAGGAAGCAGCTAAATTGGCGGATGAATACTTTCAGGCCCTCATACCAGGTACAAACTGCACCACCACCACCCAGACATGCTCCTTTAACCCCAGCACCTGCTCCAGCACCCACCCGACGTCCTCCCTTCGTATGTCACAATTGTCAACAGCCCAGGCACTATAAGCACAACTGCCCCAACCCACTAGGGTGGCGGCCCATTGTTTCCACCAGGAGGCCCCTAGTGACCCAGACCACAGCAAGGAGCTGTGGACGACTCTGCATGAGGCAAACCTCGTCCAGGCAGCAGGTGACAACCGAGAGCATCATGGCCACTCAACTGGGACTCAGGACCAAGCATGTGGAGGTGGGCATAATGAAGGAACTACCAGCTGAGGTGTTGTTGGGGAATGACTTGGGCTGTCTAACCTCCCAGCACACCCACACCTGCCCAGTGACCACTAGATCGCAAGCTCGCAGGGGGGAGCCAGAACACTCTGAGAAACCTCAGATAGGATCCCTTAACCGAAGCCCCTCTCCTGTTCTGGGGTACCCCTCAGGGTTTTGAGCAAGTCTTGTCCTCTTACATTAGTGTAGGGCAGACCCCACACTAGAAAGGTATAGTAGGGGGAGCTCAGGAAAGGTTTGCGTGGGACAAGGGTTTGTTATACACAACAGGGGAGATAGGTAGAGGGGCTGTGCAGATAGCCAAAAGGCAGTTGGTAGTACCCCGTATATTTAGGGCTGAGCTACTTAAGCTTAGCCATGACATTCCCCTAGCGGGACATCTGGGGGTCTTGAAGACTAAAGACCAGCTGACTCATATCTTCTTTTGGACAGGGATTATACGGGACCTGCAGGATTACTGCAGGACGTGTGACACCTGCCAAAGGATAGGGAAGAGGGGTGACCACCCGAAGGCCAAGTTACACCCTTTACCTATCATTGAGGAACCCTTCCATAGGGTAGCGGTGGACTTGATAGGGCCCCTCAGTAAGCCCGTCACCTTGGGAAAAAGCTATATCCTCACGGTAGTCCTCTATGCTACTAGCTCCCCTGAGGCTGTAGCTCTATCTTATATAGAGGCAGAGAATGCGGGCAAGGCTCTAGTAAAATATTTTACTAGGGTTTGTTTCCCTAGGGAGATTTTTTGTAATCAGGGGACTCAATTCACCGCAACTGTGACCCAACAATTATGGCAGAGTTGCGGAGTGAATCCCCTGTTCAGCTCTCCCTACCATCCCCAAACGAACGGACTCTGTGAACATTTTAACGGCACGCTCAAGCAGATGCTTAAGATGTTCGCAGCCTCGAGAAAGATTTCTCCCCCACCTCCTGTTTGCCTACTGCGAAGTGCCCCAGGCGTCTACAGGGTTCTCCCCCTTTCGAACTCCTGTACGGGAGAAAAGTCCAGGAACCCCTAGACCTCATACGGGAGCACTGGGAGGGTAACACAGGAGAGGGAGGAATACCTATTGTGCCCTATGTTCTGGAGTTGAGGGACCCCTTCGTTCAAGGATAGTGAGCGTTTTCTCCTACCTAACTTGCTCGCCCCTTACTCTGGGAAATAGAACAAGTCAGGCTGGTTAAAAAATTAAACCCGGTAGAGAAGGCCGAGGCCTCTCAACTGTTCCAGGGATAGAGGGAAAAGTTTTTGAGACCCACGTTGAGACCCAGGGAGAAACTCCCCTATAGCAACAACCATACCGTATCCCAGATGCCATCAGAGAGAATATGCTGTCTGAGATGTAAGAGATTTTAAAGCTAGTAGTTATAGAGCCCTCTCAGAGTCCTTGGGCTTCTCCGGTAGTGCTGGTACCCAAGCGAGACGGCACGACTCGCTTCTGTATTGACTTCCGGAAGCTTAACAACAGGACAGTAACCCACGCCTACCCCATGCCCAGGATAGACAAGTTACTAGATCGCATGACTCGGGGGAATTACTTGACTGCCCTAGATTTGTGTTAAGGTTATTGGTAAATTTTCCTGGAGCCAGCTGCCATCCCTAAGTCGGCATTCATTACCCCATTTGGGCTATACCAGTTTAAAGTTATGCCCTTCGGGATGAAGAAAGCCCTGGCAACCTTTCAGCGGCTGGTCGATAGGCTTCTCGAGGGATTTCAGGACTTTGCATGTGCGTACTTGCCATATTGCCATCTACAGCCACTCATGGGAAAATCATCTGGAACACCTATCTATGGTACTGAAGCGAATTCAGGCAGCGGGGATCACTCTGAATCCTGACAAGTGCCATGTCGGTATGGCCGAGGTACCGTATCTCGCCCATAGGGTAGGGTCTGGCAAACAGCGATCCGAACCTGCCAAGGTAGAAGCTACTGCAACTGGTCCCAACCCCGTACCAAGACCCAGGTATTAGCGTTTCTAGGAACCGTGGGATACTTCCACAAGTTTGTTCCTGAGTACAGTGCCCTAGCCAAACCCCTCACAGAACTGACCAAACAGATAGCATTGTCCCTGGAGTGCACTGCCACTTTCCAGAAACTTAAAACGGCGCTGAGCGAGGCACCTGTGTTGGCCGCCCCAAACCATACTTAAAAATTCTTGTCCACACAGATGCCTCCATGTTTGGGCTGGGACCTCAGTCAGAAACTATTACCCAGAGAGGTCAGCTATGCCACTGTGAAGAAGGAATGCCTGGCTCTCGTATAGGCATTAAAGAAATTACAACCATACCTCTACGGTTATCCCTTTACTTTAATGACAGACCATAACCCCCTCATCCGGTTAAACAGAGTCACTGAGGACAATCCCCATTTGTTACGCTTGAGCCTGGCCCTACAACACTACAATTTCACCATGCAAATACAGGCCAGGCAAACAGAACAGCAATGCTGATGGTTTATCCTGGCAAATGGAGTTGGAATCTTGACTGACTTTCCGAACATCCCCAAGCCAACCCAGCAGGGTCTAGATGGGTATGCCAACCCATGGACCTAAGAGGGAGCAATGTGAAGAAACTACACCTTTTGTTTCGTTAACTTTGATTTTCCTCGATCGGTAGATTAAACTACTGAACACCGACCACCCCCCTGGCCCATTAACTACAAAGCAAACTGCAGATTAAGGGCCACCCCTGTGTGGCCACCGGTCGTGTGGCCGAATGCCACATGCTGAAGAAAACAGCGGCCATCTTGTTCCCACAAAAAGAGGCAGCGGGACTTGGTTGTTGAATGTCTGGAACTAAAATCGGACACTCGACTTCCCGAACGCCGGTCAACTTCGCGAACCCGTGCTTCTTTTCACTGACCAGCCAGGAGAGTGCTATTTGCTATTCGGTTATTCCCACGATCTAAAGGAACAAACACTACCTATGAGCCAGGGGAACAGTTTGTGGATTTGTTCGGTTTTAGAACAAATTATGACTTCCATGGAATTCACAAACCCTTGAATCGATCTGGGTGATTTTTAGATATGTTGGTCCCCCAGATCGGGGCTAAAAAGGGATGTGACTGTTGTGGATTTCCATGTGTTTTGGGGGTACTTTCAAGGTGTTATTAAAATGTATGTTTTCTGTGCCTGGAGATAATTGAGTTTAGTACAGTTCTCGACTCAATTATCTCACAGGCACAGGGGAGGAATTATCCTGTTTTGTGTGTGAGTGTCCTGTACCTGAGAGCCAATGTAATTACAGTGTGTACTTTGCCATAGTCCCCTCTCAGGTCCAGTGGGGAATGCCCCTGGAATATGTCACGGTAAACTCCTTGCATGGGGACTTGCATATAAACCAGTCAGTTAGCCTGAGTAAATTCATTACTGTTGTACCTTTCATCTAGTTAAGGCTGATGTTTGGGTATATGTCTGATTGCTTGGAGAATTTACTGGGATACTGCATTTTCTTCTGGAGAAAGTTTGAACTAACACCCAAACTGCAAACTATAATCACTCAGCCTTTAGCAGTCCCCGACGAACCGAAAGCAAACGGTATCTGAAATACCAGCATTGTTAACATAGCCAATCAGTGGTTTCTTATTGAGAAGCCTCTGGAGGGCTCCCTCCATGCACGTGCATGCTTGCTCATGCGCTCACATCGGCTTGTGTGCCCACACGAGCAGCATACTGATCAGAAGTCTGGATGTAGTTCTGAAGTATATAGAGTAGAGCAGGATTGCACCTTTTTAGGTAGAAAATTAGCCCATATAACTAAAGGGAACACAAAAAATGGGTGATAAAACCTGTCATAAGTTGCAAACAGGAAAAAAACTAAAAATAATAATATACATGTGTTCCCTATTAGAGAAAATATGCCTAGATAGTAAAGCAATAAAGGATGAAAACGAAATGTTACCTTTATTAGATACAGTATAAAATATATCAATAGTAATACATAAAATCGATGAGAGAAAAATCTAGAATGCCCTTGTAAACTACTGAATCCAAAGATTAAAACAGAGAAGAGCAATATTGTTACAAGTGTTTAAAATTATCTCCTGTATGTACTGCCCTAGTGGATATAGAAACAGTAAGATAATTGCTGTGTCCCAAAATGTAGCAGCTATTTGTAACAAATTGCCAAAGACGATGAGGTGCTGCTGAGGGCACTAAATAGGGGACTGTCGTCTAAACATTGGATTTAGGCGCAATAAGGAGTAGTAAGATAGATAACTCTTGGTAGCTCTACCGGTCAATTTTTATAGCTAAATCAATATTTAGAGGTTTAGCAATCATTAGTCTCTAAAACAATGTGTATTAGTACATTACAGCCAAAGTCCCTTTTAGTAGGTCCCTATTTATCTCAGTACAGTTATGACCTATTAAGCAAGGTGATTGACTAGAATATAATGTAGAAGGCAACCTAGGATCATTCTTAAAGTTTTAACATACAGCTTAATCCTATGGTATCTTAAATTAGCTGTGCTTGTGCCTTCTTGGACACCTGATAGTCTTATTGTCTATCGGCTTAATACACTAGTTCTAACCTATAATATCTATGCTATCTTGAGTTAGCTGAGCTTATACCTTTGTGGACACCTGATAATCTTGTCTTCTGCCAGCTAAATACACTAGTTCTAATCTCCAATACCTAAGCTTTAGCAAAATACTAAATACAGATGGTGGCTACAGAAAAATTATCATCATCATTGACTAATTTGTAAACTAAATGTTCCTACATTCTAAAAGGAACTTGTGTATAATTCAGACATTCACAGTTCAGTAGAGAGACCAGACAAAACAGATCAGTGGTAGAGCCAGCAGCAGCAGATTGGAATAAATGTAAGATTTTACTATAGGGGGGGCTAGATTGTGGTTCTGTGTCCCAAGGATCAGGGACGCATATTTTTGTTTCCTGACCCTATAGTGTTCTTTTAATGCCATATTATGCTATACTAAATCTAGAGGCAGACCTTGCTAAAAGCTGCAATTGAACTTGAATTTTTATAAATCTACATTTGAGATTGTAAAGTACTGCAGTATTGTGCATTGTTTTTCAGTTACCATTATTTTTTTTTTGTTTTTTTAATCAACATAGGGAAAGGTTTGCGGCCTCTGTGGAAATAACAATGGAAATATGAAGGATGACTTCAAAGCAAGGGATGGATCTTTAGTTGTTGAAACTCTGAGATTTGCCGACTCTTGGAAAACTGACCCGTTTTGTAAAAATACAGAAACACAAGTATTCCCTTGCGATAAAAATCCATACTGTAAAGCTTGGGCAGAAAGAAAATGCAATATCATAAAAACTTCTGTGTTTGGAAACTGTCACAAAAAGGTAATGTTATGAAAACACAGTATATACTATATTAAACAGTCTTCTGATTTTCACAATATTGAAGCAGAAAATTGCACCATGTGTTCAAGTAAAACCACCACTCTACACATCCCAGAGTTAGTAATACATATATATATATATATATATATATATATATATATATATATATATATATATATATATATATATATATATATATATATATATATATATATATATATATATATATATATATATATATATATAAAAGAGTGAAGAGATAGGTAAACTAGTAACAATACACAGTATCACTCTAAGTAAGCAGATAAAAACAGACCTAGGTCACAATTGAGTGAATGTATCTCAATAGATGAATATACACTGTATCAGTGCAAATAGAGATTGTCCGCAGTCTCAATTCAGATAATTAACAGACATTTTAATGATCAGTCCAAAAAATGTCCTTTTTAATGTAAGCTCATATATGTAAAATCTGGCTGGTATACCCTCTATATAGAGATGTCGCGAACATAAAATTTTCCATTCGCGAACGGCGAACACGAATTTCCGTAAATGTTCGCGAACGGGCGAACTGGGCGAACTGCCATAGACTTCAATAGGCAGGCGAATTTTAAAACCCACAGGGACTCTTTCTGGCCACATTAGTGATGGGAAAGTTGTTTAAAGGGGACTAACACCTGGACTGTGGCATGCCGGAGGGGGATCATTACATAGTTGATGCAGAGTCTGGTTTTAATCCATAAAGGGCATAAATCACCTAACATTCCTAAATTGTTTGGAATAACGTGCTTTAAAACATCAGGTATGATGTTGTATCGATCAGGTAGTGTAAGGGTTACGCCCGCTTCACAGTGACAGACCAAACTCCCCGTTTAACGCACCGCAAACAACCGCAAACAGTCCATTTGCACAACCGTAAACTCCCCATTTGCACCAGGTTGGATACCAAGCTAGCCATGTCCCGTTCCTTGTCCTCACTGATGTCATTGAAGGGCTCTTCCTCCACCCAGCCACGTACAACACCAAGGGTCCCCGAAAGGTGACAACAAGCCCCCTGGGATGCCTGCTGTGTTTGGTCTTCCACCTCCTCAAAGCCACCTTCCTTCTCTGACTCCTCTTCTTCAGACTCCTCTCTCTGCGTTGCCTCTCACAAATTTTTGGAACGCCTCAGACTCCACCAGCTTGTATGGTAAAAGCTGGCGGGCTAAGAGTTCAGACAAGCTAGCTGTCAGATGTCGGGCAAGGTGGTGACTTTGTGACATTGGCTTCTTACGCTCAAACATGTCCTTGACAGACATCTGACTGTGGGCAGATGAGCAGGAACTGCTCAAGGCGAGAGACGGAGTGGCGGATGGTTGAGAGGGGGCAAAGAGGACAGCAGTGGTTAACCACCTCAGACATAGATAGCCTCACCCTGGTTCTCAGTATGTAGATTTATATACTCACGCACTGCTTAATATAACGTATTCACTATGACGTAAGCTTAAGCCTGTTTGAATTCAAAGATGTTCTTAAATTGTCTAAATGTAGATATATATACTCGCACTGCTTAATATAACGTATTCACTATGACGTAAGGTTAAGCCTGTTTAAATTCAAAGATGTTCTTAAATTGTCTACGCCTGTCTAAACACTACCAAGTTGTTGAATCTGACTGACAAACCTCATAATAATTTAACATATAAAATGTGCACGTATTAACATATACCCTATTGTTACAATTGTTACTTGAAAAGCATGAGGAATGCCATTGGGGTACCACATGCTCATTTGTTATACCTCCATGCACTACAAAAATAAAGAATAAAAATAAATAATAATAAATAAACAAAAAATTAATGTATGCAGCTTCCGAATGAATCTAAAATGGATGCTGTCCAGGAGGTGGGAGGGTCTGCTGACTGTGAGGTACAGGGTCAAAGTTTACTCAATGATGACGAATAGGGGGCGGACCGAACATCGCATATGTTCGCCCACCGTGGCAAATGCGAACAAGCTATGTTCGCCAGGAACTATTCGCCAGCGAACTGTTCGGTACATCTCTACCTCTATATAAACAGCAGGGAAACTGGCCAATATGAGCTAAATATGCTCTAGTAACAGTCTAGTATATCCATCAATAGTAGTGTGATACATGAAAGAAAAAAGGAATATTTCATATGTAGAAATGTGAGATAAACAATTCTACATCTATTGTCAATAATAAATCCTGAAAAATTATCTTCTAGCATCAATCATTGAACTGTACAATATATATTTCAGAAGCAGAAAGTTCTTCTTATAAAGAGACTTTATTGTGCAAAAAACATTTGTAATAAAATAGAATAAAAATAAGCAATAGTTCACAGATAGCATAAAAAACTGGAACCTTCCTTTGGTGTCTTCCTCCCAGCAGTCTGGATACTCTAGAAATGCTGCCTCATCAGAGCCGGCTTCAGAGGCAGCTTTCGAGTCCTGGTTGACAAAAGCTTGTCGGAAAGATCCACCGTGTGCGTTCCACTTCGCTTCGGTATGCGTTCCACTGTGAGTGTGTGAAGAGATGCAGCCTTACGCGTTTCGTGACGTCCTGTCACTTCATCAGAGGAATGCATCTATCATGTGTCGATGGATTTATATACCCCTTCGGCAGTATTAACCTTCCATGGGGTTAACCCTTTCAATACTTGATGACTATTAACCCTTACATGACATGGGTAATAGAACATATGCATATGATCTATCTAAAACCACAAAATATACATTTAAAGGTTGTATTAAAACCATTATGGTTTAAAATGTAATCAAATGAGAGATAAAGAAGTAAAAACTGAGAAATAAAAATAGATTTTACATATATGAGCTTACATTAAAAAGGACATTTTTTGGACTGATCATTAAAATGTCTGTTAATTATCTGAATTGAGACTGTGGACAATCTCTATTTGCACTGATACAGTGTATATTCATCTATTGAGATACATTCACTCAATTGGGACCTAGGTCTGTTTTTATCTGCTTACTGAGAGTGATACTGTGTATTGTTACTAGTTTACCTATCTCTTCACTCTTTTATATATATTTAGTATTCTTTGGGTGTTGGTATCAACTCCTGGTTTGAGCAATTAGTTGTTTCTATTTTGCTTTTTATCTGTTATTGTTTATCTATTCAACTTAGGGTGTGGGTTGGGTTATCAGTTGTTTAGTAGATATCCCCCCTTTTCTCCAGACCATAACCTTTCCTTCCTATATATCCAAGAGGAAGTATTTCCCCTTGTTTTCTTTTATAGTAATACGCATATGTATTCCTAATGCTATAGTGCCCTAATCACCATCTATGTGAGGTAGTTAACTCACTTTTTTTCCCTTGTCACATTGGTCTCCCTGTACCACCTTTTTGTCTGAAATCATCAAGCTTGATAATAGGAAGGCATTGGGAAGTGCACCCTCGTGGAAAAATGCAGAGGTGCAACAATCAGATGGTCACTCTGAAACCATCTGACTAAAATACCATAATTTTACTCTGCTATTTTATGGAAGTGCTTCTAGAGGCAGGTTAACCTTGCAATGTAAACTCAAGGGTTTTAACTGCAGGATTAAGGGGATGGCTATGGCAGGGGCCGTCTTTAACGCGGGGCAAACGGTGCAGCTGCCCTGGGCCCTGTCCCTGCTGGGGGCCCAAGGAAGCTGCTCCGTTTGCCCTCTGCCCGCAATCTATGGGGGCCCATCGGGTGGCCCATGCACTTAGGGCCACCCAGTGGGCCTGTGTCAGCAGGGGTCCGGTCGGGCGCTTTGTGCTTTAACAGCGCGACCGGGCCCTTGCTTTTCGGCACCACTGGGAGAAAGTGACAGCCGCGCGTCACTTCCAACTATAGAAACAGGAGCGCAAGAGGGAGGAGCTGTTCCGAAGGGGGCCAGGCCGGGAGAGAGCGAGAGCTTAACTCCTAGCCAGCCCACTGGACCCCAGGGAAGCCACCCTCCAGGAAAAGGTAAGAAACTGGAGGGTGGTTATCACATTTTGCATGAGTGTGTGTGCGTGTGTCAGTATGTATGCATGTGTGTATGTCTGTCTGTCAGTGTATGTTTGTTAGTGTGCCAGTCTGTCTGTCTGTGTATCTGTATGTGTGAGAGTCTGTCAGTGTATGTGTGGTTCAGTATGTCTGTATTTGTGCATGTCTGTCAGTGTATGTGTGTATGTCTGTCAGTGTGTCAGTATGTCTTTGTGTGTGTGAGTCTGTCAATGTCTGTGTGGTTCAGTATGTATGTGTGTTTCAGTATGGATGTCTGTGAGTGTCAAAATGTCTGTATGTGTGTATGTCTGTCAGTGTCTGTCTGTCTGTGTGTATGTGTGCCAGAATGTCTGTCTGTCTGTTAGTGTGTCAGTATGTCTATGTATGAGTCTGTCAGTGTCCGTGTGGTTCTGTATGTCTGTGTTTGTCAATATGTCTGTCAGTCTCTGTGTGTATGTGTGTTTCAGTATGTCCATCTGTCTGTGTGTATATGTTAAAAAATATATACACAAGGTGTATAGTTGTGTAGTCGCTTCCAACTTAAAATAGACAATAAAAGTAAGTGTGACAGAAAGGTGTAATCCCTTAACACCTAAAGGTAAAGTGAAACAATTAAAATAATTCACACCCACTTAGAAAAATATACAGAGTAAAAAGAATATACCACCTATTGCAGATATAGATATGGTGGTTACATCTGTAAAACAAATGAGACATACATAGTGTTTTCCATATAGGTAAAAACAAACAATTGTATCATATGAGGATTGAACTCACAAGGATGGAGCCTCTTAAGCTCTATGTACTTTGCTCTTGGGTGCCTATTCAGGCTTTCGATAATTTTCAGTTGAAGACCCAGACTCCACGAATTCAAGAGTAAATAAGGGTTTATTAATTGATGAAATATTATATTAAAATATTAATAATATAGGACAAAAATAGGCAGATATATGTATAAAATACAGCGTGGTATGGTACTGCAATAATGGCCAAAATTAAAAGCAGCAAAGCACCACAGCATATACACAAAATAACTGTCAGGATCGGGACAGGGATCCAACACGCAGAGTACAAAGAGTGGAAAGGTACGTATACCGGGCCTTAGAATGGCCGGACTAACGTACCGAGAGTAAAGAATAGTCAGAGGCAAGCCGAGGTCGAGGGAACGAGAAGACAGATAAGCGAGAGACAAGCCGGGTCAAGGGATAACAGAGAAACAGGGTAGTACAACGAGCCGAGTCAAAATCAAAAGAGCAAACTAGAATACCAGAGCACTGAGTGACTAGACAAGCTAGAACCACGACAGGGCAATGAGCTGAAGTAAGGAGTAAGCTTAAATACCCTGGTTCTGGATGGAAATCACGCCTCTGAAAAGTACCGATTGGATATCGGACACTTGAGTGACAGATTGCTCGTGCTAGCGTCATGACGTCACGTATTGAGCGTCCTGCTAGAAAAGGACGTGGATTCCTCGCGGCCGGTGTTTAAGTGACTGGATGAACCGCGAGGAACGGAGGAGACAGCTCGCCTGGACGGATACACCACCAAGTCTCTACCTCCCTTAGAGGTAGAGGCCACAGGTACCCTGACAGTACCCCCCCTCTCAGATACGCCCACCGGGCGGAATGAACCGGGGCGAGATGGGAAGCGAAGGTGAAATGCTCTGCGAAGGCGAGAAGCATGGACGTCCTCCTGAGGTACCCAACTCCTCTCCTCAGGACCATATCCCTTCCAGTTGACCAGATATTGCAATTTTCCCCTTGAAATTCTGGAGTCAATGATGGAGCTGACCTCGTACTCCTCCCGACCCTCCACCTGAACAGGACGAGGCGAGGAGACCTTAGAGGAGAATTTGTTGCAAATGAGGGGTTTCAACAAGGAGACATGAAAAGAGTTAGGAATGCGTAAGGCAGGTGGCAGAGCAAGGCGATACGCAACCGGATTGATACGAGTGAGAACCCTGTAAGGACCTATGTAACGAGGAGCAAATTTCATGGACGGAACTTTTAGGCGAATATTCTTAGTACTCAACCATACCCTATCCCCAGGAACAAAAACAGGAGCCGCTCTTCTATGTTTGTCAGCGTGTTTCTTGAACAGCGAGGAACTATGTAATAGAATTTGTCGAGTTTGATCCCATAATTTCTTCAGGTTGGCGACATGATCATCAACCGACGGTATCCCCTGAGAAGAGGAAACCGAAGGAAAAATCGAAGGATGAAAGCCATAGTTCATGAAGAAAGGGCTAGAGCGAGTTGAATCGCAAACAAGGTTATTGTGTGCGAACTCCGCCCAAGGAATCAGACCGACCCAATCGTCCTGGTGTTCGGAAACAAAGCAACGCAGATACTGTTCGATCTTTTGATTAGTACGTTCAGCAGCTCCGTTAGACTGAGGGTGATAGGCAGAGGAAAAGTTCAATTTGATGCCCATTTGAGAACAAAAGGATCTCCAGAAACGTGAGACAAATTGAGAACCTCTATCAGAAACAATCTCTGAAGGAATCCCATGTAGACGAAAAACTTCTCTCGCAAAAATCTCCGCCAATTCAGGGGAAGTCGGAAGTTTAGGTAATGGCACGAAATGGGCCATCTTGGTAAATCTATCCACCACCGTGAGAATAACAGTCTGTCTTTTGGAAGCAGGCAAATCAACGATAAAGTCAATGGACAAACAGGACCAAGGTTTCTCAGGAATGTCCAAGGGGTGTAACAGGCCACATGGGGATGCATGAGATAGTTTAGTCTTGGCACAAGTCTCACAAGCTGCGACGAACTCCTCAATATCCTTACGAAGTGAAGGCCACCAGAAATCCTTGGATATCAGAGAGTACGTCTTGCGAATACCAGGATGACCAGCTATTTTACTTTCATGAAAACATTGTAAGAGCTCCAGTTGAAGTTCAGGAGGAACAAAGTTTCTTCCCTCAGGAGTGTTTCCGGGAGCTAGATGTTGTGACTTCAAGATCTGGTCAAGTAGCGGGGAATGAATTTTGAGACTGGTATTAGCAATAATATTGCATTTGGGTACAATGGAAGACAAAAGTGGTTCAACTGAAGCAGAGGGTTCATATTGGCGAGATAGCGCATCGGCTTTAGAATTCTTTGACCCAGGTCTGTAAGTCAGAACGTAATTGAAATGGGTAAGAAACAACGACCAACGAGCCTGCCTGGAGGACAGACGCTTGGCCTCTCCGATATAAGACAAGTTTTTGTGGTCTGTCAGGATGGTAACAGGATGTAATGTACCTTCCAATAAATGTCTCCATTCTTTCAAAGCCTTGATAACCGCTAGTAATTCTCTGTCACCAATGTCATACCTGCTTTCAGTACCGGTCAATTTTTTAGAGAAAAATCCACATGGATGTAATGGTTTATCAACACCCAACCTTTGAGATAGAACAGCACCTAAACCAGTCTCTGATGCGTCTACCTCGAGCAAAAATGGCAGAGAAGTGTCAGGGTGAACTAAAATTGGAGCGGAAGCGAAAAGCTCCTTGAGAGTCTTGAACGCAAGGAGAGCTTCAGTAGTCCAATTCTTAGTGTCAGCCCCCTGTTTGGTCATGTTAGTGATAGGTGCAATAATGGAAGAATAGCCCTTAATAAAGCGCCTATAATAATTGGAAAAACCAATAAATCTCTGTATGGCTTTAAGACCTGTGGGTAAAGGCCACTCTAGAATGGATTGGAGCTTATCCGGATCCATCTTAAATCCCTCCCCAGAGATCACATAGCCGAGAAAGGTTACCTGGGTTTGATCAAAGCTACATTTCTCCAACTTGCAGTACAAGCCATGCTGGAGAAGCTTGTGCAAAACCCTCCTGACTTGTTTGTGATGAATCTCAATGTCACTAGAATGAATGAGTATATCATCTAGGTATACAATGACGCACTCTTGCTGAAATTCCCTAAGAACCTCATTAATCAGATCTTGGAATACTGCTGGTGCATTGCATAACCCAAAAGGCATGACGGTATATTCATAGTGGCCATATCGAGTATTGAATGCCGTCATCCACTCATGTCCCTGCTGGATTCTCACCAAGTTATATGCCCCTCTGAGGTCTAACTTGGTGAAAATTGTAGAGCCCTTCAAACGATCGAAGAGTTCGGTGATCAAGGGAATCGGGTAGGCATTTTTAATGGTTATCTTATTCAGGCCTCGATAATCAATACAAGGTCTCAAAGAACCATCTTTCTTTTTAACAAAAAAAAATCCAGCCCCGGCAGGGGAGGAGGACCTCCTGATGAATCCCTTGTCTAAATTCTCGTGAATATATTCCTCTAGGACTGAGTTCTCCTTTATAGATAATGGGTATACATGACCTCTGGGAGGCATGGTACCAGGGAGTAGGTTAATTTTGCAATCAAAGGACCTGTGTGGGGGTAAGGTATCGGCTTTCTTTTTGTCAAATACTGCCTTTAAATCTAGATACTGAGGCGGAATTTGTGTCTCTGTAGGATTGTCAGAGGTATTCGATGTATTAGTTAATCCAAGAGGTAAGACCTTCCGCAAGCATTTTTCTTGACAATTCTCTCCCCATGAAACTATCTCCCCTGATTCCCAATTAATAATAGGGTTGTGTCTCCTCAGCCAGGAGTACCCCAGAACTATGGGAATAGACGGAGAAGAAATGAGCATCAAGGATATATCCTCTTTATGCAGGATGCCAACAGTCAAGTTAATCGGTATGGTCTCATGAAAAATAACAGGCTCAAGTAACGGTCTACCATCGATGGCCTCAACAGCCAGAGGTGTCTCTTTTAACTGGGATGGAATAGCATGCTTGGCAGCAAAACCCTGATCTATAAAGCTCTCAGCAGCTCCAGAATCGATTAGTGCCATAGTCTTAACTACTCCCTTCTCCCACTTTAAAGAAACGGGTAACACAAGCCTGAGCTCCTTGTAGTTGTGAATAGAGGACAAAGTAGAAACACCCAAGGCCTGTCCTCTAGAGGAACTTAGGTGCGAGCGTTTCCCGAACGATTGGGACAATTTAGGCGTAAATGACCCCTGACTCCACAATACATACATAAACCCTCCCTTCTCCTGTACTGTCTCTCCCTTTCAGTGAGATGAGTACTGCCTATCTGCATAGGTTCAGGAATACGTAAGTCTTCGAACTCAGAGATTTGAAAGGTAGGCGCTAGTTTAAAGGAGGGTCTACGGGTCCTATCTCGAGTGTTCTGCCTCTCTCTTAAGCGTTCATCAATACGAGATATAAAAGAAATTAAATCCTCCAAATTTTCAGGGAGTTCTCTAGTAGCGACCTCGTCAAGAATTACATCTGATAACCCATTCAGAAACACATCTATATAAGCCTGTTCGTTCCACTTAACTTCTGCCGCCAAGGATCTGAACTCTAGTGCATAATCCACAAGTGTTCGATTCTCCTGTTTAAGGCGCAACATTAATCTAGCTGCATTGACCTTTCTGCCAGGAGGGTCAAAAGTTCTTCTAAACGCAGCTACAAAGGCATTATAATTATAGACGAGTGGATTATCATTCTCCCATAAAGGATTGGCCCATCTCAAAGCTTTTTCAATGAGCAGAGTAATAATAAATCCAACCTTTGCTCTATCTGTAGGATAAGAGCGGGGTTGTAGTTCGAAATGGATGCTAATCTGGTTTAGAAAGCCACGACACTTCTCCGGTGACCCGCCATAACGTACTGGTGGGGTAATACGGGAAGAAGCACCTACAGTGGCTACCTCTAGACCTGAGACTGCAGGAGAGATAGAAGGAGTACGTGTCTCCTCAGGTGGATTACTAGCACGAAACAAAAGTGCCTGTAGTGCCAAAGCCATCTGATCCATCCTATGTTCCATGGCGTCAAACCTGGGATCCGAAGAACCAAGCTGACTGTTTGTACCTGCAGGATCCATTGGCCCTGTCGTAATGTCAGGATCGGGACAGGGATCCAACACGCAGAGTACAAAGAGTGGAAAGGTACGTATACCGGGCCTTAGAATGGCCGGACTAACGTACCGAGAGTAAAGAATAGTCAGAGGCAAGCCGAGGTCGAGGGAACGAGAAGACAGATAAGCGAGAGACAAGCCGGGTCAAGGGATAACAGAGAAACAGGGTAGTACAACGAGCCGAGTCAAAATCAAAAGAGCAAACTAGAATACCAGAGCACTGAGTGACTAGACAAGCTAGAACCACGACAGGGCAATGAGCTGAAGTAAGGAGTAAGCTTAAATACCCTGGTTCTGGATGGAAATCACGCCTCTGAAAAGTACCGATTGGATATCGGACACTTGAGTGACAGATTGCTCGTGCTAGCGTCATGACGTCACGTATTGAGCGTCCTGCTAGAAAAGGACGTGGATTCCTCGCGGCCGGTGTTTAAGTGACTGGATGAACCGCGAGGAACGGAGGAGACAGCTCGCCTGGACGGATACACCACCAAGTCTCTACCTCCCTTAGAGGTAGAGGCCACAGGTACCCTGACAATAACAATACCGCCAAATGAAAGTCCCAGTAAAAAGTCCAGTAAAGTGCAAACGCGTTTCAGCCCTAGATAGGGCCTTCCTCAGTGCTAAATTCCTGGAGAACCTTCAGGGCTTAAGTAGCCCCCTTGATAAGTCCAACTGCATCCAGCTGTGCTTCAGAAATGCCGCCAGCCATATCACTTCCGGTTTTGGAGAAAATTTTTTTTTTTTTTTTTTTTTTTTTATAAAAACATGTGACTTCCAGTTGGATGCGGTCATGTGATGTATTTGTGTTCCACCATGCGTTCCACACTCGGGCATGGTGGAATTGACTACAGAAAGTGTTCATATTGAAAGAGGGCATTTGCCCAAACAAATAATACAATAATATAGTAGAATAAATAAACAAATTGAGTAAGCTGTGAATAAATCAATCGGAATAGAAATATAAAATACAAAATATTTGTTAATATAGGTACATATAAAACATCATATATAAAATAGAAGAAATGTAACTCAGGGGGATGTGGAAGGGAGAGGAAACGTCCTAGAAGAAAAGATATTAATATAAAAATGTAAATATAATATTTAAAAAATATATAAAAAAATGTATATTATAAAAAATGGACTAACTCAAAATCTAAGTTGAGACCTTTAGGGCACATAGTGTCCAAAGTGAAAATCCATTTACCCTCTAACTTACTAAGTTCTCGGACATTATCCTCTCCTCTCCAATTCATCCGCTTCTTCCCAATAACCATAAAACTTAAGAGAGAAGTGTCACCATTATGGAATTCAATAAAATGTGCTGACACACTATGTTTAGTGTATCCCCTCCGTATGTTCCCCATGTGCTCCATAATGCGAGTTTTTAGGCTTCTAGTGGTCATGCCGACATACTGGAGCCCACAGGGACACCAGAGGAGATACACCACATTAGTGGAGTGGCATGTGACAACATCGCGTATTTTAAAACTAGTTCCTGTAACATTGGATTTAAACGTGCTCTGTGTATCTTTCTTAAAAGTAGTATTCTTGCACGGTAAGCACATTTTACATGGATAAAAACCTGGTCTTTGGTTAAAACCATTCTTGTCTCCCTGTTTGCAATTAATAAAGCTTTTAACCAAGTGATCTTTAATATTTTTAGCCCCTTTAAAAATAACCTTCGGTTTCTCACCTATGATATCTTTAAGATCCCCATCCGTTTTTAAAATATGCCAGTGTTTATTCACTATGTGTTTAATTTGTTTAGAGTTGGTATTATAATCTAAAATTAAAGGTACATACTCTTTATCCCTACTTATTGTATCTTTCTTTGGTTTAGGTTTTAATACCTCAACTCTGTCCATGTTCTTCACCTGTTGAATCTGTTCTTTCAGGACTGTAGGATCATAATGTTTCTCTTTAAAAAAATGACGTCAATGTGTTTGCTTGGTTATCAAATTGATGGGGATCTGTACAGTTCCTCAGCATTCTTATATATTGTCCTTTTGGCATGTTGTTGATCCAAGGGGCATAATGGCAACTGGTTGTGTCAATGTAACTATTGACGTCAACCAGTTTAAAAAACGTTTTGGTTTTAATACAAGAATCCTCTATATAGATAACCAGGTCTAAAAAATTTACATGGGAGGTACTATATTCACTGGTGAGAGTGATATTTCTAGAATTGTTATTTAAAAGTTGAAAAAATGAAGTAAGGTGCTGTTCTCCCCCCCTCCAAATAAAAAAAATATCATCTATGTACCTGCGATAGAGGACCAAGTTCGCACTCCAACGTACATCCCCTGAGAGGAAAGATTCCTCACAGAAGGACATAAACAAATTCGCGTAACCCGGTGCGAACTTGGTCCCCATCGCAGTCCCAATCAGTTGTAAAAAATAAGAACCCTCAAACCAAAAGAAATTATTCTGTAAAATGAGTAAAATGCCCTCTATAATAAAATCTCTTTGGGTTTCTGGAACTAAACTATCTGATAAAAAGTGTCTAACTGAGTCACATCCTAGGTCATGTTTAATAATAGTATACAAACTATTAACATCGCAAGTTACTAATATGTGACCCTCCTCCCATGTTATATTTTGTAACTCTCTGATGAGATGGGAGGGGTCCTTAAGATAGGTAGGACGTGAAGTGACTATAGGTTGTAACAATCTGTCTATGTATTCAGACAGTCGACTCAATAGGGAATTAACCCCAGCCACTATCGGTCTGCCTGGTGGGTTAACCTTATCTTTATGGATTTTGGGGAGGGTATAAAAAACAGGGATTTTAGAAGTTTTAACATTCAAGTAATCATATTCATCTTTATTTAAAAAAAATTTGTGTGCGTCCTTTCTCTATTAGTTTAAAATATTTATCCTTAATAGACTCCATAGGGTTACCCGGCAACTTTAAATAAGTGTTCGAGTCCCTCAGTTGTCTATAGATCTCTTTAACGTAGTCGTCCCTATTTTGAATAACCACAGCCCCCCCCCCCCCCCTTATCGGCAGGTTTTATAATAATTTGGTCATCTTTGCTTAATTCCCTAAGGGCTCTTTTCTCTATCGGTCAAAGGTTGTTCTCACGTCTTCCATATTTATTTTTGGGGATTTTTTTAATGTCCTCTATGACTAATCTCTCGAAAACCTCCATAGCACCACTGGAATGGTACTTAGGAAAAAAAAATTATTTATTCTTTAGTTTAGTATGTACCATATCATCATTCACATCTTGGTTATCTTTAAAATCTTTTTGAGGGTGTTTTAAAAAAAAAAAATTTAAACACAGCTTACGATTAAACTTCTGTAAATCTATAAATGAGTTAAAAGCATCATTAGAACACGCAGGGGCAAATTTCAATCCCTTACTTAATACTCTGAGTTGATCTTCAGTAAAAGTTTTGTTGGATAAGTTAACTACACCTAAGTGTTTGTCTTTCCTCTGTTCCTCTCCTTTAAAGGGTCTTCCACTTCTAATTCCCCTTCTTCTTGAACCCAATTTCTCTTTCTCATTAATCGTTTGGTTCTTTGAGGGGGATGTGACCCTAAAAAAGGAGCGGAAGATGAAGGGAAAGGTAGAAGATTTCCTTGGGCTGTATCTCCTGTGGAGTCCTCTGATAAAATTTGATATCTATTAGTCTGAGGGAACCGGGGTAATGGTTGAGTGGGGTTAGTTCTTGAACCATTCCTATTTTTGCTTCTTTGCCAACCTGGAGAAGAAGCAGGAGCATATGGTTTCTTGGTCTGATATTGATGGGGAGGAATGGGTTCCCTAAATTTTCTAGGTATAGATGGTGTATCATTATAGGTTTTTCTTCCAGATACACCTAAGGACCGATGATCCGGGTGTTTAGGAAATTGATTGGTCTTATTATGGTGAGGATAATTTTGATGGTGGGAGTGATTTTTCCGGGAAAAGGATCTTACTTGGTTTAGAGCATAATCATTCTGATCTCTTTGAAACTTCCTCTTTTTAATGATTAGTGTATTTTCCTCCACTTTTTCCACATTATTCTTTACCATTTTAAGTGTATTATCAATTTCTGTACAATTGACTACTGGTTTAAGTTGTTCTTTAATTTGGTTAATCTGGATATCCAGCTGCATCAAATTACGTTTTTTTTTGCTGTACAATAATGGATATCATCCTAGCTGAAAAAGACTCCAAAGCGGAGTTCCAGATCTCCATAAAATCATCATCCTCCCTATCAAACGTGGGGGTTTTAAAAAATCGTAGACCTCTTGGGCTAATTTTTTGCTCCAAATATCGTTCTAGGGTAAAGATATCCCATTTAGTTTTAGTCTCCTTAATTAGCAATGTTTCTAGTTTTTTACAAGCAAAATCTAGATTTTCTTCTGATTGAATAATGGGGCCTTGTATATTGTCAAATCTACTGGCAACCATATTTTGCCAGTTCTCTCTGGCTTCAAATAATTCCATTATTAATAGATCTCAAACAAATGGATCAGAGGTAAATTTACAAATATGAGCAGCCCACAACTTTAAGGGATAATGAAATAGCAAAAAAAAATATACACAAGGTGTATAGTTGTGTAGGCGCTTCCAACTTAAAATAGACAATAAAAGTAAGTGTGACAGAAAGGTGTAATCCCTTAACACCTAAAGGTAAAGTGAAACAATTAAAATAATTCACACCCACTTAGAAAAATATACAGAGTAAAAAGAATATACCACCTATTGCAGATATAGATATGGTGGTTACATCTGTAAAACAAATGAGACATACATAGTGTTTTCCATATAGGTAAAAACAAACAATTGTATCATATGAGGATTGAACTCACAAGCATGGAGCCTCTTGGGCTCTATGTACTTTGTTCTCAGGTGCCTATTCAGGCTTTCGATAATTTTCAGTTGAAGACCCATACTCCACGAATTCAAGAGTAAATAAGGGTTTATTAATTGATGAAATATTATATTAAAATATTAATAATATAGGCAGTGAAGAAAATCTTTTTCAGAGCTTGTCAGTTTACAATGGGAAATGTGGATCCAAGATTTAACTTCTGTGACTTTAACAGCTGAATTAGTGGTTAATAACACTTGACAAGGTCCTTTCCACCTTGGTTGCAACGCGTGCTTTCGTGAATGGTCTTTTATCATAACATAATCTCCAGGAGCGATGGCATGCAAAGGTTGGTATTCACTTGTTCGCTGTACAGCTTTTACCTGCATATAGAGAGACTAATCGTTTTGTTAGCTACATGCAATATGACATTACTAAATCATCATTTATCTCATGAGAATTACATTTTATAGGTACCCCTCCTGTGAACATTGGTCTTCCCATTAGAATGTCATGATTCCCTTTTATTCCAGAAGTTTGGTCCTTAAGGGGTTAAGCCACTTTAACTTTCATCACTTCACACTCGGCGCTGGGTCAGGCTCCGCCCTCGTTCCTCCCCCGCCGACATCAGCTGGCTGGGGAGACCTAATGCACATGTGCGACAATGGCCGCGCTCACATTACGATTTATTCAGAGGAAAGCATTATTCAATGCTTTCCCATTGGGGATTCCAGTGATGCTGAAAGTCCTCATGCATAATGTGTAAAGATGCCGCTTGGTAGATATCAATAAATTGTATTTATTTTTTTAATAGGATCAATTCTTCTTCAAGAACAGTAATGAGGGAAAATATTCTCTTGTACTATTGCATAGTAAAAGCCTGTTATCAATATTTTAATATAAATATATATTTTGTCTCTTAAGAAAATTAGAAACTATTCAGACTGTGCTTAAGCCTGTGTAGATGTCATCAGTGAGGCGACATTTTTATCCCTAATTAAAATGAAAAATAGTTTTATGTTTTTACATTTTATTTCCTAAATGTATTGAATTTTAGGTAGATCCAACACCTTACTACGAAGCATGCATCAGAGAAGCCTGCGTGTGTGACATGGAAGGAAAATATCTTGGGTTTTGCACGTCTATTGCAATGTATGCTGAAGTTTGTAATGCTGCTGCAGTATGTATTGATTGGCGTACTCCAGATCTTTGTCGTAAGTACTTAATTTCTTGTTTAGTTTAATGATATCAATTATCTTACTAATCGTGCTTTGAAGAATTATACATACTTTATAGATATACTGTTTACACGTTGTTCTTACTGTGTAGTGGCATCACCATTGTCAGAATGTATACACAAACTGTGAATATTCCTATGAATATTGTCTGTAATACATTATCAGGATACAATTGTGGACAGTTCATTAAATGCCTTGAAAATCATATATCAGATTTAGTTAAAATAGGTCAATCTTCCCTGACATTATGCAGAACAAGTTGGGCTTATTTATTTTGGTTAACCCCAGTGTGATGAATAACTTTAAAATGTGTTGCAATTGAAATGTGTTTGTATCATAAAATGATTGCTGCAGCCATTATGTATCGATATGCTTATATTTTAAATATTGCTTATTTTAGCCATTTACTGTGATTATTACAATGCACCTGGAGAATACATTTGGAACTATAAACCTTGTGGATCAACAAAGATAAAAACATGCAATAATCTAGAAGTTGGACAGAAATTCTCAAGCCTATTAGAAGGTAAACATGTCAGAATACAATTTGATATTAAGTATAGCTGTAAGAAATATGATTTCTAATAATTTACAAATACCTCTTTGGCTGACAAAGAATTCTGGGGATTTTAGTCCATTAAAAGTTGCATGGACAAAGTTTTATTAATATCTATCCACCTAAATGTCCAAGCTATATACATGTAATATTAATGCTCAAAACTACCCATATACTTTTGGTAATTTCAGAATTTGCATTTATTTTGAAAAATAAGAATAATAGTTTTGGTATTTGCTTTTACTAGTACTGGACTTAAACCCATTTTAATATATAGATTTTCACATTGAACCAACCTGCTATGTGACAATTTCATATAATGATTTACTGAAGTGTTCTTTAAAAATATAACAAATTAAAAAAAAAATATATATATTATTATTTTCCACGTATTCGCACAGGGAGGCTTATGAAAACATTGTCTTTTCTTATAATGCAAATGTTTTGAAAAAATCTATGGAAAGTATAGCAAGCTTGCATTTTTTTCGGGATTATAATTCAATAACAACTCAGCAAACAGACCAATATTATGTAATATCAAGAGGATGTTTTTTTATTTATGTTTTATCAAAACATCTTCTGCCCTTTATTAATATGTACTAAAGACATATTTATTTTACTTTGAAATTTAGGCTGCTACCCAAAATGTCCTGCTGATACCCCATACTTGGATGAAAATACCATGAAATGTGTTAGTCTTCCTGAATGCAGTTGCTCTTACAAGGGTAAAATGCTTGCTGCACATTCTGGTTTTACAGATGAATGTGGCAGAATGTGGTATGATAACATTTATTTCATATATATGATTGCTTTTATCAGAATATAAGGATGTTTCAATTAATTGTAATAATTTTGTAGAAATAATTATTTTCAGGTCAAAATGCACTTGTTTTGTTTTGGCCCTCGTCAGTTAGCTGGGATTGGTTCAGAACCTCTAGAGTAGGTGTCAGAGCAAGTGTGTAGGCCCCAGTAGTCGAGCAGTGAGGTAGGCCCCAGGCTTTTGGTGAGCTTTCCTGCCCATTGGAGCAAACAAAAAAAGGCATGGACTGGCATCCAGTACTGTCATGGAGACAAGGTGCGTAGTCTCACTCCCAGATGGCACACGGAGACACTGATTTCCAGCTGATTTTTTGGCAAACCTGCAGGAGCTCAAGAGAATGGAGTCCGTGCTGATCAATAGTCACGCTCCGTCCTGTCAAAATGCATTTTTCTTTGTTTATTCCATTTTTTTCAAAACCAATTCCTTATAACACTCCAATTCTAGTTTTTCATATCAGACTTTATTTTTGTTTTAATATTTAACTGTTGATATTTAATTGTTTTACTTTTTACTTTTGAAGATAGTTGAATTTTATAGGGTTTGGGGGGTGTGATCCTTGTCAGCAGGTAGCACGGTCCTCTTGGGCAAAAACATGCAAAGTCTTTTAATGCAACTTAATTTTAGGCACTTTATTTGTAAGTTCACACAGGAGGCAGCAGCAAATGAAAACATAAATATAACACAAATCCCTATAAACAAAAACCTAGCTCGTCAGAGCACTAACTAACATCAGATTCTCTATCTCTCAGGAGTTAAACTATAACAAAATAATATTGGTTTCACCAACCTAGTGTTTGTCAGCTCTCAGCACTCCAGTGTTTAGTCAGCCTGCTGCTTCCAGCCTTTTTTAGAGAGAAAACAAACATTCTCCCCTTACCTGCCTAGCAGGGAGGGGTTTATTCCCACTGCTGCAGCTGTGGGTTGGAGACAGTCCAAAAACCTTGGCCTGGATCTATGTCTCCCAAGAAAACCGCTAAACTGCGGAGTGGAGCACTGGCCCACCCTGCTCTCCAAATGCTCCACCCCAGGGGCCCATAACTAAATATTAATTTCGGTTGTATACACACAGAAACATATACTCCCCCCGGGGGTTAAAAATCATATGCCTCTCTGAACAATTCTGTCGAAATATAAACTCCCTCACAGACCACCCTATTCACCTTATCACAGGGGGCTCTGATTTTACTCACATACTCACATGTTAGGAGTGCTGGCATTTCTTTTTAAATTACAAAAGTCAATAATCAATTTTCTCTTGCAAGTAGGATTGTAGCTACCTATACTTACAAAAAACACAAGTAAAAGTCTTGATCCACAAAAGAAATAATTCTCAAAGCCACAGTTAGATTTATATGTCAGATGACTGTAGGCACAAATCTCTAAAGTCCCCCCTGCTCCCCAACCCCAAAATAAGGCAGATACAGTATGTATAATGAATTTATTTACTTGATATTTCAGAAAGTGTGGCTGATGTTTTAAGATGGTATGGCACCAGACTCAGCCCCTGGAATTTTACTTCTCTCTGTACAGTACAGAGATGCTCATACACAGAGATGCTCATTCAATAAAACAAGCTTGGAACAACATAAATATATTTATAAAATACACAGAGCTGAGTCCAATACAGAGATAACCATGCCACAATCAGAGCTGAGGAAAAAGAGATATAATGCACAGAGCTGAGCACAATACAAATATAACTATACAATACACAGAGCTAGGATGTCTACAGAGATACTCATACAACAGGCGGAGCTGAGTAAAATACACAGAAATAACACATAGAGCTGGAAGAGCCTGGGCCCCTTACAATATTGAAACAGCTACACCCAGGACTCACAGCACACATCCCTGCAGGACTTCCCATAAGCAAAGCCTGGTCCCCTTACAATATTGAAACAGCTACACCCAGGACTCACAGCACACATCCCTGCAGGACTTACCATAAGCAGAGCCTGAGCCCCTTACAATATTGAAACAGCTACACCCAGGACTCACAGCACACATCCCTGCAGTACTTACCATAAGCAGAGCCTGAGCCCCTTACAATATTGAAACAGCTACACCCAGGACTCACAGCACACATCCCTGCAGTACTTGCCATAAGCAGAGCCTGGGCCACTTACAATATTGAAACAGCTACACCCAGGACTCACAGTACACATCCCTGCAGTACTTGCCATAAGCAGAGCCTGGGCCCCTTACAATATTGAAAAAGCTACGCCCAGGACTCAGCACACATCCCTGCAGGACTTGCCATAAGCAGAGCCTGGGCCCCTTTCAATATTGAAACAGCTATACCCAGGACTCACAGCACACATCCCTGCAGGACTTTCCATAAGCAGAACCTGGGCCACTTACAATATTGAAACAGCTACACCCAGGACTCACAGTACACATCCCAGCAGTACTTGCCATAAGCAGAGCCTGTGCCCCTTACAATATTGAAACAGCTACACCCAGGACTCACAGCACACATCCCTGCAGTACTTGCCATAAGCAGAGCCTGGGCCCCTTACAATATTGAAACAGCTACACCCAGGACTCAGCACACATCCCTGCAGGACTTGCCATAAGCAGCGCCTGGGCCCCTTTCAATATTGAAACAGCTACACCTAGGACTCACAGCACACATCCCTGAAGGACTTTCCATAAGCAGAGGTAGAATTTCTGGATAATCGCTGACCCATCCTCCTTCTCTAACTATCGTCCCATATCTCTGCTCCCTTTCTAATCAAAGCTTTTGGAAAGACTTGTCTTTACCCGTGTGTCTCGCTTCCTCAATTCCAACTCTCTCCTTGACCCTCTTCAGTCTGGCTTCCACCCTCTCCACTCTACTGAGACTGCTCTTATCAAAGTTACCAATGACCTAATCGCAGCTAAATCCAAAGGTCACTACTCCATATTAATTCTCCTTGACCTCTCTGCTGCCTTTGACACCGTTGATCATGCTCTCCTCCTTCAAACTCTTCAATTGCTCGGTCTCTGTGACTCTGTCCTCTCTTAGTTTTCCTCCTATCTCTCCCAACGCTCATTCAGTGTCTCCTTTTCCAAGGATACCTCCTCCCCTCGTCCTGTTTTGGTTGGAGTTCCCCAAGGCTCTGTCCTTGGTACCCTTCTATTTTCTCTTTATACTGCCTCTCTTGGAAAACTTATTGCCTCTTTTGGATTCCACTACCACCTGTACTCCCCGGACCTCTCCCCTGCCGTCCTGCAACGTGTCACTGCTTGCCTTTCTTCCATCTCTGACTGGATGTCCTCGCGCTTTCTGAATCTCAATCTCTCTAAAACTGAACTCCTTGTCTTTCCTCCTCCTAATTCTGATCCTCCTCTCTCGCTCTCCCTTCAAGTCAGTGATATCCACATAAGTCCATCCTTGCAAGAGCGCTGTCTTGGCATCATACTTGACTCTGGCCTCACCTTTGAGCCTCACATCCAGTTTGTTGCCAAATCCTGTAGGTGCCAACTTAAAAACATATCCTGCATCTGCCCCTTTCTTACACAAGATGCTACCAAGGAGCTTGTCCATGCTCTAGTAATTTCCCGCATGATTACTGTAACCCTCTCCTGACTGGTCTCCCCAAAAGCCGTATTGCCCCGCTACAGTCTGTAATGAATGCTGCAGCTAGACTGATTTTCCTCTCTAGTCGGTTCTCTCACACCTCACCCCTCTGCCAGTCCTTACATTGGCTCCCTGTATCCTAAAGGAGTCAATTCAAAGTGCTAACCCATACATTTAAAGCACTGAACAATTCTAGCCCCTCTTTTATCTCTTCACTGATCCATTGTTATGCCCATCCTCGTTCCCTCCGCTCTGCCCGTGACCACCTCCTGACCGCTGCTCACACCCGTACGGCCAACTCGCGCTTGCAGGACCTCTCGCGGGCGGCTCCTTTGCTATGGAATAGCTTGCCTACCGCCATCAGACTCTCCCCTAGTCTTAAATCATTTAAGAAGGGCCTTAAAACCCATCTCTTCAGGAAAACTTATGGCCTACCAGAGTAACCTCTACCTCACATACCTGTCTCTTGCTCTGTCCTATAGGGCAGTGGTTTCCTCTCTCCTCCAGCTCTGCTTCACTCCCACCCTATTTGATTGATATTTCCTGTCCTAACGTGTCTTATACCCCACCTACTATAGACTGTAAGCTCGTTCGAGCAGGGTCCTCTTCAACCTATTGTTCCTGTAAGTTTTCTTGTAATTGTCCTATTTATAGTTACATCCCCCCCTCTCATAATATTGTAAAGCGCTACAGAATCTGTTGGCGCTATATAAATGGTAATAATAATAATAACCAATATAACCAATAAGGAGATAACTTAATTATCCCACACAGCCAGGATCACTGTGATGGATTACACAGAGCTGCAATACAGAGATCCCACACAGTACCTGTCTCTGTAAAAAAGATTTATCTCTCTCTCTCTCTATTTTACTAGCCATAACTTAGCTCTCCCTTGCATAATCTCACCTTTATAGTGCTCCTGCTATGATAATGTTAGCTTTCTATTAAATATTGCTGCTGTTATAAAACGTGTGCTCTAAGCACACAGAGTGCATATGCTTCCTCTGGAACAGTCTACCTACCCCATCAGACTCTCCCCTAGTCTTCAATTGTTTAAGATGTCCCTCAAAACACATATGTTCAGAAATGCTTATGGGCTCCAAGAGTAACTTATCTGTACTTAACCATATCTGTCTCTTGCTCTCCTAAAGAGCCACACCCCACTCTCACCTCCAGTTCTGATACTTTTCCACTGTATTTGGTGGCTGTCACCCTTTGTGTTTTTGTATCCCACCTCCTCTAGTCTGTAAGCTCATTTGAGCAGGGTCTTCATCTACGTATTGTTCCTTTGTCATTGTATAATTGTCTAATTTATTGTAAAATTTTCCCCCTTTCATAATATTGTAAAGCGCTGAGCAATTAGTTGGCACAATATAAATACCAATAATAATTATAATAATCAAGATTCCGATAGCTCCAAGCATTTTAGCTACTCCTGACTCACTATTAGCTCTTAGCACACAGTATACACAGGGTTAAAGCAGCAGGATACTGATAGACTCCTTATTAGCATTGCAGCTGATAATATAATTAATCTGCGGAGGTAATATGGAGCCAAGAAGTAACTGACCTGGTTAACAGAATAAACGATCATTACAAAATAAAACAGATTGAAATAAGAATCAGATCAGTCCTCAGAGTTAAAGCCCCAGTCTTGCTGCTTGAAGCTTCACTACTTTTCCATAAGCCACAGCATTGGTGTCTCAGGGCTCAGCTGTAAAGTGACTGATCACTTTAAATAGAATGATGGGTATGTGCAGTAGGAGTTATTAAAATTATTAGTGACAAGCTGCACAGTGCTGTGTGTCAGAAATGTCCACTTCTTATCCACCATGGGCTCCCATGGCTTTATATACAGTCATGGGGAAAAAAGTGCACTTTGTTTAAATTCTATGGTTTTATCAGGACATAACAATCATCTGCTCCTTAGCAGGTCTTAAAATTCGGTAAATACAATATCAGATGACCAACAACACATGACCTATTACAACTTGTCATGATTTATTTAACCAAATAAAGCCAAAAATGGAGAAGCCATGTGTGAAAAAGTACACTTTATGATTCAGTAGCTTGTAGAACCACCTGTATGACATTATCAATCTTTCACATGGTTGTGGATAAATTTTGGCCCACGTTCTTTACAAAGTTGCTTCACTTTATTGAGGTTTGCTGGCATTTGTTTCTGCACTGCCTTTTTAAAGTCCTGCGACAGCATTTCAATCAGGTTGAAGTTTGAACTTTGACTGGGTCATTGCAGCACCTTGATTATTTTCTTTTTCCGCCATTCTGTTATAGATTTTTTGGTGTGCATGGGATCATTGTCCTGCTGCATGACCAAATTTCAGCCAAGCTTTACCTGTCGGACAGATGGCCTCACATTTCTCTGAGCTTTGCCTAGTGTGACCTTGACCTTGGGGTGAATTTGCTGAGATGTCCACTCCTAGGAAGATTGGCAACTGTCTTGAATGTTTTTCACTTTTAAAAAAATCTTTCTCACTGTAGAATGATGAATGTTAAAATGTTTGGAAAAAGCTGTTTAACCCTTCCCAGTTTGAGCAGCAAGAATTGCTGATGTCCTTCCTCCATGGCATTGTGTTAGCACACACCTGAATGCTCCAAACTAGAAAACTGCTAAACCTTTGTTTTTTATAGAAGTGTGTGACACTTGCTTATTATCAATTAAGCAAAGGGATACTGTGGTTATCCAACTGGCATTGAAACCACAGTAAAAGCCATGCACAGCATATGAGCTGTGACAGGCATGCACAGCACATAAGCTGGCTTGGAAAGCAAACCCACAATGCAAAACATACAGTAACAGGTATGCACAGCACATGAGCTGGCATGGAAAGCAACCCCACAATGCAAAACACACAGTAAAAGGCATGCACAGCATATGAGCTGTGACAGGCATGCACAGCACATGAGCTGGCATGGAAATCACCCCCACAATGCAGAACACACAGTAAAAGGCATGCAAACAACTAAGCTCAGCTCCCTACCTTTCAACCTCTTGAGATGCACCAAAAAGGCTCCAAAACTTGCTGCAAATGGCTCCACAACTTGCTGCAAACGACTCCAAAACCTCTTCAACACCTCCACACTCACGTGCTACCGGGACACTTGTTTCGTATTGCGAAAAAAAATCGTAAACCGAGGCAATTTATTTTTACAAATTCTCATTCGTAAACCGAATTTTTCGTTTACCGAGGCGTTCGTTAACCGAGGTTCCGCTGTATATGGTTTTTCAAACATGGCTTCTCCATGTTTGCTTTATTTTGTTAAACAAATCATCACACCGTGTAATATGTCATGTATTGTTGTTTATCTGAGGTTGTATTTACCTAATTTTATGACCTGCTAAGGAACAGATGAACTTATGTCCTTAAACAGTCAACTTTCATGAGGTCAGCATGTGAGGAAGTGACAGTCGGCCACTTCTTCCCAGCTAATATAGAACACCCCAAGGGAGGAGAAGGAGAGGAGGGAGTCAAAGTGGGAGCTCTGACTTCCATCAGCCTTAGCCAGCCACTGGACCCCAGGGAAGTCACCCTCCTGCACCTAGAAGGTAGGAAACAGGAGGGTGACTAAACATTTTGCATGTGTGTGTGTTTGTGTATCTGTGTGTGTATGTGTATCTGCATGTGTGTCCCCTATGTATCTGTATGTCTGTCACTCTTTGTATCTGTTTGAGTGTCATTCTGTGCATCTGAATGTTGGTCATTAAGTGTCTGTGTATCTGCAGGTGTGTCTTTATGTGTATCTGTCTGTATGTGTGTCTGTGTATCTGAATGTGTGTCAGTGTATTTGCATGTGTGTCTGTGTGTATATATGTGTAGCGGAGAGGTAGTATAATCCACAGTATCTCGACTGGGTAACAGGAACAACATAAAATAATCCAGGCAAATCAATACAGCAGACAATAATCCCGGTAGCGTTGCAAGAATCCTTCCTTCCCAAGAACTAGACGACACATAGGCTAGGAGTCAACTGAGGTCTTTATTCACAGTTCCAGTATTTATGCAAGTCCCCATGCAAGGGGTTTCCATACTGACATAACAGGGGCATTCTGCACATTTCTCCCATCAGGCACTGCTGGACGAGATGGATACTGCCACTAAAATATACAGTTAAGTGGATTATCCCTCCGTGCAGCAAAAATCGCCATTTTACACTAAAATGCATAACTTTTATAATATTCATCACATTTAAACGAATGGACGTTCGGTAGATAGCTGAGGTCTGAGCGTACATTTCGTGAAAGTACCGCTCAGATCCCAGCATAAATAACCGAACGCCGCACGAAACAAGTATAATATTCAAGTTACCTTCAAACTACCGATTGACTTTAGGGAACCACTTTACCGAAGGACCGGGGCTCCTGAACAGCTTGGAAGTCCAGCGGTATTCGTGCCGTCGAGTAGCCGATTTTAGTTCCAGGCGCTCGACGACAAAATACCACTGGGCTAACAAAGGATCCAAGATGGCCGACCGCCGCGTGGTCGGTAGCCGAACGGCGGCCACCCTGAATCCCTCTAATTTCCGATTGCAACAATGTTGCAATCCTTAATGGGAGCCACACAACCTCCTGTGTGTGGTCTACATTTGGTAGTTTGTTCGTTTCACGAACAGTGTTGAAATTCACTGTTCGTGAAACAATTGTATGAATGCTGGCGGTTTTTCATGCCGTCAGCATACGAACGCTATTGTACACATGGAACCTATACAGCACACATATACTTGGTTATTAAAGGTATATACACATCTTTATGACAACACAATAAACAGTGGCTAATCCGCCACAATATGTAGTAAGGAAAAAAGGAGGGTTGCACTCAATCACAGGGTTTAACACAGGGTGCACTGAGCATGGATCAGCAAACCCCAAACAATCTGTACAAATGAAAAAAAATCTCAGGCACTCACTGTGATTACCTCAAGGCAGTTTTATTGCAACATTTCGACCTGAAAACAGGTCTTTATCAAGACCTGTTATATAAAGATAGATAAAGACCTGTTTTCAGGTCGAAACGTTGCAATAAAACTGCCTGGAGGAAATCACAGTAAGTGCCTTTTCATTTGTGTGTGTATATATATATATATATGTGTCTGTGTATCTGTATGTGTGTTAGTTTGTGTGTCTGTATATTAGCATGTGTGTCAGTGTGTGTATCTGTGTGTCTGTATTTGTATGTGTATCTGTGTATCAGCATGTGTGTTCATGTATGTATCTGTATGTGTTATATGTGTTGTATCTGCATCTATGTCAGTGTGTGTTTGTCTGTTTATCTGCATGTGTGTGACCTTGTTCGTGCCTTTTTGCTATCCTGTTTGGGAACCAAAAAAAGACGCACGAACCAGGGAACACACGGGAGCTTGTTAACACCAATTAACAACTTGGAACGGTTTTCACCGCAGTGTTCTAATTGTTCATCTGGATGGCTGCAATTACTATGGACAACTACGAGGTGGCGCCAATCTTGTTCGCATGAATGAAGGCAGCTGTGTTTGGGCATGAATCTCATGGAACTAAAATCGGACACAGAAACTCCTGAACACCGCTGGACTTCCATCATCGCCTGCGTTAGTTTTTTTTATCATTTAGAAGGGCACTATTCGGTGAAATCGTTCATCTGGATGCGGAGAAGAAGCTCCAGGGTAAGAAAATTGACTATCTTCAGTAGTTTGTTCATTTTCCAAACTACCGAACTAGACCAACTGCAAGCCCTGGTACTCTGGAACTGTTTTGGGCATGGGACCATGCGTGCGGTCGGTCAAATATAAGACTTTCAGGAAATTCCTGAACCCCTGAACTGATCTGGGTGATTCTTCGATATGTTGTTCATTCACCCCGGATCTGGACTATCAGGGGATATAATGTTTGTGGGGGTTTTATGTATTTTTAAGGTATTTTGGGTTTTTTATAAACATGTGTGTTTTTCTGCCTGGATACAATTGAGTTAGTACAGTCCATGACACAATTATCTCCCAGACACAGGGGAGGAATTGTCTTATTATGTAATTATGTATGGGAGTGTCCTGGATCTGAGAGCCAATGTGGTTGTGTATTTGTTTATACTGTGGTTTACTCTCAGGTCCAGGAGGGAGTGCTCCTTGCATGGGGACTTGCATAAAAGGCCAGTCATGGCTACCATTAAACGAGTTCCTGCTTACCCTCAACATAGAGACTCCTCATGTGTGGGGGAAACGGCTGTATCTACCCTGGGGATTGCTATATCACTATACTCCTCTGGGTTATAATCACTTGCTCTTGTTAGAGCAGCCTGCTACACTCTCTGGAGTAGGAGAGGTCTGCCCACTGGAAGATGGATCCTGGTCTTGGGTCCAGGATGGTTGGAGGATGGCGAGACCCCAGCCAAGATGAAATGCTGGAAGTGGGGACTACGGTGCTGATGGTGTCTGGTGCAGTGCTTGTGATACTCAGTAAGTCAGGGTGCCAGGTGGTCCGCCACACACACAATTCTGTTATACTCATCCCCCCCAACCATTTATTCTGGCCTCACCTATGAGCCTCATATCCAGTCTGTTACCAAATCCTGTAGATTCCATCTTAAAAACATAGCCCGCATCCACCTCTTTCGTACGCAAGATGCTACTAAGGAGCTTGTCCATGCACTAGTAATCTCTTGCATGGATTATTGTAACTCTCTCCTAATTGGTCTTCCCAGAAGTCCTATTGCCTTAGGCAGTCAGTAGGGCTATTGGGGAGAGAAAAACACAATATTATAGATATACATTTGTCAGGGGCTGCTGCTGTGCTCTTTTTGTGTCACTTTCAAGAAGGCTTCTTGCTTCTCTCTCCTGTGGGCACTGTAACCCCACCCCCTGGTGCTATCAACCATAGATGGTCCTTGAATAGAGAGGACAATAGCATCCCTCTCTTATGGGCAGCTGGTTATGCTGTTCAAATGGGGACAGTGGCAATTCCTGAAATACATTCTTAAAAAAGAATATGCATGTGCAAAACTTGCTGAAGCAAGGCAGATTTCAAACCAAACCCTTTTTTCTGACATTTCTTGATGCTCTCAAGTAAGTTTCTCTGTACAGCTACCAGTAGAAGGGTAGGGCCCTGCAGAACAGAAACCTATTACAGAATTAAAGAAAGAGACACACATTTGATTCCATATTTTTAGCTTACCACCCACCCCTCCAGAAAAATAATCTTAGTGTTTCTAAACTACTCCAAATATTTATTTCCACACATAAAAACTAGGGTCTACAGTCACACGATTGTAGACCTACACAAGGCTGGAATGGGCTATAAGACAAACGCCAAGTAGCTTGTTGAGAAGGTGACAAAAGATGGTGAGATTATTCGCAAATGGAAGAAACACAAAATAACTGTCAGTCTCCCTCGGTCTGGTGCTCCATGCAAGCTCTCAACTCGTGGAGTTTCAATGATCATGAAACCGGTAAAGGAATCAGCCTGGAACTTTATGGGAGTTATCTCAAGGCAGCTGGAACCATAGTCACCAAGAAAACAATTGTTCACACTACACCGTGAAGGACTGAAATCCTGCAGCGCCCGCAAGGTCCCCCCTGCTCAAGAAAAAACATGTACAGGCCCGTCTGAAGTTTGCCAATGAACATCTGAATGATTCAGAGGAGAACTGGGTAAAAGTGTTGTGGTCAGATGAGACCACAATTGAGCTCTTTGGCATCAACGCGCCGTGTTTGGAGGAGGAGGAATGCTGCTTATGACCCCAAGAACCCTATCCCCACTTTCAAACATAGAGGTGGAAACATTTCGCTTTGGGAATGTTTTTCTGCTAAGGGGACAGGACAACTGCACCACACCAAAGGAATGATGTACTGTCAAATCTTGAGTGAGAACCTACTTCCTCAGCCAGGGCATTGAAAATAGGTTGTGTATGGGTATTCCTGCATGACAATGACCCAAAACACACAGCCAAGGCAACAAAGGAATGGCTCAAGATAAAGCACATTAAGGTCCTGGAGTGGCCTGGTCAGTCTCCAGACCTTAATCCCATAGAAAATCTGTGGAGGGAGCTAATGGTTCAAGTTGCCAAACGTCAGCCTCGAAACCTTATTGACTTGGAAAGGATCTGCAAAGAGGAATGAGACAAAATCCCTCCTGAGATGTGTGCAAACCTGGTGGCCAACTACAAGAAACGTCTGACCTCTGTGATTGCAAAAAAGAGTTTTGCCACCAAGTACTAAGTCGAAGGGGTCATATACTTATTTCATTCATTGACATGCAAATCAATGTATAACATCTTTGACATGTGTTTTTCTGGAATTTTTTTGTTATTCTGTCTCACTGTTAAAATACACCTATTATTAAAATTATAGACTGATCATTTCTTTATCAGTGGGCAAACGTTCAAAATCAGCAGGGGATAAATTACTTTTTTCCCTCACTGTACATGGGCAGCAAGTGCTTGTTTTTTCTCTGATACTGTAGTATACACAGAACCTGCTTCTATGAACATGGAATGTTCATCTACTTGAGCGATCCTTACTATTCTTTTATTGAATAACTCCTTCACGTTATTGTAGTCTCCTTGGTTGTGGTTCTTTTTCATCTCTCCTGTTTGTGTTGTTGAACTGCAAGTTGCAATATGTTGAGCAATTTCTTGGAATAGTAGACAAAAGTAGAAGAGATGGAATCTAATGAATCTGAAAGACATTACACTTAGAAGAAAAAGAGACTGGGTTGATACAAATAGAACACCCTACAAAAATAAACCAAAATACAAACTTAGAAATGCATAAGGATGACAGTTAAACAAAAAAGTACAAATAAGGGTAACACTCACAAAGTAAAAATGCAAACTAATTTAATCAATCTAGCTATCTACACGGTGTGAGTTCTTGTTTGAGTAGCCAGTGTGTGTTGCAATGGCAAGTGCACAGACCAGTTTCCACTAACCAGCATTAGAGGGTTAGCCACTCAGCATAAAGAGGGGCCACCCGATCTTCATCTGTCCTGGTAGGCTGCATTGGAATAGAATAAGCTAAAGAGTGCAGCATACTAGTGCAACATGCCAGGTGCTGCTTGTATCCAGGTGGTTGGCACTCGTTCAATGAGTCAGTTAGTGAAAGTGTTGCCATGGCATTCCGGTGGCAGAATTCATTGAATATTGTAAAGCGCTACGGAATCTGTTGCCGCTATATAAATGGCAATAATAATAATAATAATAATAAGAGCTGGGAACAAAAAATGAGCACTTATCAAGCATTACTTTACATTAAGTGCTGTCTTGTGATTACTGAAGTTACTGGGTGTACCTGATTTAAAAGTGAATGGGGTACACTGGATTTTATTTTCCTGGATGTACTGGTTTTTTGAAACCACAATTTCCACACAAAAATCAATATCTTTATTATATATGTTTGCTAGTTTTAGAAAATTTTAAAAGGTCAGATTGGATATCAGACAAAAATACAAAAAGCAAAACCTGCACCTAGTATAGATATACAATTCAGTGTGTCTAACAGTCCCGAATGTAGTCCTTAAAAAATAAGATAATACCTCTTTTTATTGAGGTAAATGTTGTATAGGTCGGTGTTCTTTATAACTGGGGTTATCTCCTTAGTTCTTTTAAGATATAATGTTTAGAGCCTAAGCCAGCTCTAGCGTGTAGCGCCTGGAGCGGCACAATCCCCACTCAAGGATATATCGTGAGTGTTCCTCAGTTTGGAGATGATCACAGGAGCTCAGTGGGAGAAATAATAAAAAAGGCAACAATAGTGCTCTCAGTAAGAATCCACAGATAATTAAAATTAAGATAAAATATACTCACAAAGATGGAGCAAGCAAACTGCTCTTGATTATATCGTTGGTGGAATAATCCCCATCTAGGATTTTCTTTGGAGTAGTGATGATAAAAATGGATGTAGCCAGGAAGATGTTAGTAAAAGTAATAATAAAGGTAATTGGCACAATAGTGAGTGTCAAAATATTAACAATCTTTTTTTAAATCAATACAGTAAAAATCCATAACACGTTTCGTCTCATATTTTTTCAAATGGAATGTAACATGATACCTGGCTATTTGGCTTTATAGGTGTAAGATAAATTAAAATTGGTGCTAAAACAATGTTAGTCAATTAAAAACATGCAATTATACATACTTCTAAAACTATTGTATTTATATGATTAATTGCTCTTTAATATTTAATAAGTTATTTGTACTTAAAATATTTTTAAAACGAGGTTGAGAAAGGGATAGATTTCCAGAGAATAGATAAACACGTGACTCACGACCCGATCGCGTCATCGTCAATTTGACTTGTGTAGTATCTGTCATCGTCGGCCTATAATGTAGAAAAGCCGTTGCTGAATGGTAATTTAAAGTGCAATGAGTGTCCATTAATTGTCTATAGCCGGCCAAGGGGATTAATGGCAATAGTTATAAACTTTGTGTTTATTGTGGCCATATATAAAAAGTTAAATAGAATACTCGGCGGCCATATTTTGTATGGCAATTATACAGGATGCTCGGCGGCCATATTTTGTATGGCATATATACAAGATATTATGGCCACCTAGTGGTTATTTTCTACATTACCATTAAATTATTATTTGAAGCCAAATTGAAAAGAAAGAGGAAATACAAATAAAATATATGTCTAAATAAATATGTGGACAGGAAAGGGGAACCTTCATAGTCTGTAATTGCTAACACAATGTGCTAGAACTTAGATAATCAGTTAATAATAAATACATAAAAATAAATCTAAAAAATTAGAAAAAATAATTAAAAAAATAATTAAATTAGAATTGTAAAATTATTTGTTGCACAATAATGGGATAGAAGGAAAATACTACAAGGCTAAAATATATGGCATAAAAACTTTATAAAATATGAAATAAGTCTTATAAGGACCCTAACACCTTATGGGCTCAATATTTTTTAAATACTTATTTAATCTTTTATAAAGGTTTTTATTTTATATGTTTTATCTTTGTAGTATTTTCCTTCTATCCCACTATTGTGCCAGAAATAATTTTACAGTTATACTTATTTTTTCTCATTTTTTTATATCTATATTTTTATGTATTTACTATTAATTGATTATCTAAGTTCTAGCACTTTGTGTTATCAATTACGACTATTAAGTTTCCCTTTTCCTTTAATAATAATTTAGTGGTAATATAGAAAATAACCACTAGGTGGCCATAATATGTTGTATATGTGCCATACAAAATATGGCTGTTGAGCATCCTGTATAATTGCCATACAAAATATGGCCGCCGAGTATTCTAACTAACTTTTTATATATGGCCACAATAAACACAAAGTTTATAACTATTGCCATTAATCCCCTTGGCCGACTATAGACACTTAATGGACGCTCATTGCACTGTTTAGCGATGGCTTTTGTACATTATAGGCCGACGATGACAGATACTACACAAGTCTAACTGACGATGACGCGATCGGGTTGCGAGTCACGTGTTTACCTATTCTCTGTATATCTATCCCTTTTTCACCCTCGTTTTTAAAATATTTTAAGTACAAACTACTTATTAAATATTAAAGAGCAATAAATTATATTAATATAATAGGTTTATCAGTATGTATAATTGCATGTTTTTAATTGGTTAACATTGTTTTGATGCCAATTTTAATTCATTTTGCACCTATATAAAGCCTAGTAGCCAGGTTTAATGTTACATTTCATTTGAAAAAGTCTGAGACGAAACGCGTTATGGATTTTTACTGTATTGATTTTAAAAAAGGATTGTTGATTCTTAATATTTTGACACTTACCATTGTGCCAATTACCTTTATTATTACTTTTATTAACATCTTCCTGGCTACATCCATTTTATCATCACTACTCCAAAGAAAATCTTAGGTGTGGATTATTCCACCAACGCTATAATCAAGAGCAGTTTGCCTGCTCCATCTTTGTGAGTATATTTTATCTTAATTTTAATTATCTGTGGATTCTTACTGAGAGCACTATTGTTGCCTTTTTTATAATTTCTCCCACTGAGCTCCTGTGATCATATCCAAACTGAGGAACACTCACGATATATCCTTGAGTGGGGATTGTACCGCTCAAGGCGCTACACACTAGAGCTGAGGAGGCAACTCTGAAAAGAACTAAGGAGACCACTGAAGTTATAAAGAACACCAACCTATACAACATTTACCTCAATAAAAAGAGGTATTATCTTATTTTTAAGGACTACTTTCGGGATTATTAGACACACTGAATTGTATATCTATACTTGGCACAGCCTTTGCTTTTTGTATTTTTTCTGAAGGGTTAGAAAGGATTCCCCTTCCTAAAGGATTGCTGCCTATATTGTTTTTGACGTTGATAGCGCTGATTCATACCCCCTTTTTCTTCAGATTAAATATCAGACTATTTCAGTTTTCAAATGTTAAATTTCCCGGATTGTTTTGCTGAATCTGTATCTTAATTTGGGGCATTTTAGGAGATTAACAATTGAAATTACCATATACATCAGTCGAAACATTCAAACCACCTGCCTAATATCATGCAGGTTTGCCTTGTGCTGTCAAATCAGCTCTGATTTTTGAGGCATGGACTCCATAAGACCTCTCAATTTGTCCTGTTTATTGAGATCTGGGGAATTTGGAGGACAATGCAACACCTTGAACTCTTTGTCATGTTCTTCAAACCATTCTTGAACAATTTTTGCAGTATGGCAGGGTGCAACTATGTTCTGCAAGTGGCCTGCTAGAAATGGGTGTATCTTAAATACATGAGCTCAAACACTTTTGGGATGTTCACCCTTCATTTCAGGATATAACACCATTAAAGTTGAGCGGACACCTGGATGTTAGAGTCCGGCGGAACTTTGAAAAAAAGTCAGGGTTTGGGCTCGAACTTAACCCCGAACCCAAACCCCATTGAAGTCAATGGGGACCCGAACTTTTGGGCACAAAAATGCCTCTAAAAAACTCCTGGAAAGGGCTAGAGAGCTGCAAAAGGAAGTAAAATGGGGGTAAGACAAGTGCCCTGCAAACAAATGTGGATAGGGAAATCACTTAAAATAACATAAAAATTAAAAATACAGCGGAGCCATAAAATAGCACTAGATGGAATTTTTCATTTTAGCTTTGGAAGAACATAAATCAAAATCTAAAGCATGGCTGTCAGGAGGATCACCACAATTATCCATTTGAGAGAGGGTTGGAGTGCAGGGGATTCTCTTTCATTGTTTAAACTGAGTATAAACTTAACACAAGCCTCTGCTAATGTGTACATAGTTTATACTAAGAGACCCATAGGTTGAGGAGGCGGTAACCGTGGTGGTGGAGGTGGAATTGGCGGTGGAGGAGGTAGCCAACACTGTTTTTTTATTTGTTTGTCTTTTTTTTTTTTTTTTATTGGGGTAGCCCCCAAAATATTGGGACATATAAAAAAAAGAAACATTTGCGACTAGCGGTGCATTTCTTGCAGTCCTGATGCATGGGGAAATGCTCAACTCCTGATGCATGGAGAAAAGGCCTTCACAAGCCTCTGCTATTGTGTACATAGTTTACACTAAGTGACTGACCCATAGGTGACATTGGAAGCGGCAGTGGAGGAGGAGGAGGAAACCAACACTGTTTATATATATATATATATATATATATATATATATATATATATATATATATATTAATTTATTTTAATTGGGGTAGCCCCCAAAATATATTGGGACATACAAAAAAAGAAAACTGTTCCGCAGAGCGACTGACCCGTGCGTGCTGCATCTGAAACTCCACTATCGCCTGCTGCTGCTCGCACAGTCTCATGAGGCGGTGAGCGGAAAGGCCGAATTTACGCTGCAGCACAGACAGGCAAGCAGCATGGTGAGAACGCGAAAACTGCGCTCAGACGGCCCGCACTTTCTGCAGCAGCTCTGATATATCTGGGTATACACCGTGGCATCACAAGGGCCACCCAGAACTGGCTCAACTCCCATCAAGCCAAGTTCCCAGAGGAGATCACCCAGCTCGTCATGCTAGAGCACTTTTTCAATGTGCTCCCCAACAAGAAGGTGACAACGCATTCGTATATCAATCCATATCAACTTTCGATGCCATTGACTGTGCCTACCATGGTGACCACGGGTAACGGGGAATCAGGGTTCGATTCCATACAGGGACCCTGACAAACAGCTACCACATGCAAGGAAGGCAGCAGTCGTGCAAATGACCCACTCCCGACGCGGGAAGGTAGTGACGAGGCCCTGTAATTGTAATGAGTCTACTTGAAATCCTTTAACTCTGATCAATTGGAGGGAAGTCTGGTGCAGATCCACTGACCTGTGCGTGCTGCATCTGAAACTCCACTATCGCCTGCTGCTGCTCAAACAGTCTCTCCAGCATGTGCAAGGTCAAAAGTTACGCTGCAGCGCAGACAGGCGAGCAGCAGCAGGGTGAGAATGCCAAAAGCGCACACAGAACCTGCTTAACGGTAAAAGAGCGTGACTGCGTCGTTACAGCATCAACACGGGCACCATGGGAGAAAGAACCAGTGAGAGCCAGAAAGAGAGAGAGAGACAGCAAAATCCAACCTGGAAAATCCATTGGCAAGGTACAGAATACTTTCTTTGTTCCCTTGTTTTTAATAATGTGATTATTAATTATTAATTGTCTCATACAATTTTACCCCCTTGTTTCTTTGTTCTCTTTGTTTCCTGTAACTTTCCTTGTTCCCTTGTTTTTAATAATGTGATTATTAATTATTAATTGTCTAATACAATAATTTTTTTTGGGGGGGGTGGGGGGTAATGCAGATAGCGTCACATCTAGTGATTGTTATCAGGGACCCCCAAATCCTGCAGAGAACATCCGCTGGCAAGGTACAGTACAGAATACTGTATTGTCATTGTTCCATTGTGTTGCATAATGAAAATCTACATTCATTGTATTTTTATACTGTTTTACAGATGTCTGAGCGCAAAGAGGAGCAGGCTAAGGGCAAGCGCCAGAGTATTCCTCTGGATGTCAAGATTCAAGTACTGGACCGCCTGGATATAGGAGAGCGCCAGGTGGATATCAGGGCAGATCTCCATTTGCCTACCTCCACTATCTGCACTATCCTCAAAAACAAGGATAAGATCTGCACTTCAGCGACAAACAGCACTGCTTCTTCAGCCAAGAAGATCCAGGTCCTACGCTCTTGAGGAGATGGAGAAGAGGCTTTCCATATGGATAGATTATTAGCTGGAGCGTAACATGCCTCTCAGCCAGGCCATCTTGATGGAGAAGGCGAAGATTATTTACGCTCACATACAGAGTCAAGATCCAGATGTGATGGAGAGTTTTGCAGCAAGTAGAGGTTGGTTTGACCACTTTAAGAAAATCTTAACGTTAATCTCCAGGGAGCAGAAGAGAACACCGGGCTTAAAAGCGGTGAAAGACAGGCTGACCCTTCTTTTGGGTGGGAATGCCAGCGGTGACTTCCATATAAAGCCATTGCTGGTGTACCACTACCAGACACCGAGGGCAATGAGGGGCATTAGCAAGTCCAGCTTGCCAGTCATTTGGAAGGCAAACAGGAAGGCATGGATCACCAGGGATATTTTTACAGAGTGGTTCACTGATCATTTCTGCCCTTCCGTGCAGCGTTATAGTCGGCGCAAGGGACTGGAGGAGAAAGTGCTGCTCATCATGGACAATGCGCCGAGCCACCTGACTAACTTGGCTGAGCGGCCCACCTGCATTCCTGTGGAGGTCCTGTTCTTACGGCCCAACACAACGTTGCTTATCCAGCCTATGGACCAAGGGGTAATTGCTACCTTCAAGACCTACTATCTCCGCCGCACATTCCATCAGCTGATTGAACACATGGACCGCGAGGACAAGCAGTCAATGTTGGACTTCTCAAAGCAGTACCACATCATGAAGGCTGTCTCCAACATTGATCTTTCCTGGAAGGAGGTGACACAGCAGTGTCTCAAGGAAAAAGATCTGGCCAGAGCTGTGTGAGGATGTGCAACTACCAGAGCCCATCATAGCGGAGATAGTTGACGTTGTGACCACGGCTGGACTAGGAGACACAGATGCTTAGGACATTGAGCAGTTAGTCCAGGCTTCAGGTGAGAGCCTCAGCAATGAGGACCTTGAAAAACTGGATGAACAGGGCACAGAGAAACCTCAGGACACCAGCGACTCAGACACTGAGCCTCCAAAAGAGCTGCCTCTGAGCTCCTAAACAGGGCATTGCATCAGGTCAATGACATAATGGATGAGCTGGTGGCCAATGATCCTGATGGAACTAGGAGCAGGAATGCAAGGCGCATTGTGCTGGGAGGGGTGTCTTGCTGCTGCAATCTGCTCGATAGCCGCAAGAAGCAAAGACAAATGACCCTTGACCAATTTGTGGCCAAAAAAACGAGGCAGGAGGAGGACCCTGGAGCCTACACATCCACCATTTAAACCTTTTTTTTTTTGGACTGTTACTTTAATTTGGTACTGTTTATTTAATTTATTGGGTGCAAAACCCTTAGTTTATTTAGCTTTTTATTGATGCTGCTGTGTGCAGTTCACAGCAAGTAAAAAATTTTTTAAAGTTTTTAAAAATGCTATTGGTGTTGTGTCTTTTTTTCAAAGTTGATTCCCTATGCCTATCTTCCCCAGGTTAAACTGCTCCGTTTAGAGCTGTTTTGCTTAGAACTCATAACAGTTGGAACCTATCTACAGTGTTAAGCAAGGTACTCCTGTCTGTGGCCGCACAAACGCTGGTGCTCAACACCAGGGGGCGTGCGGTTACCCTGCACCAGACCCTGATAATCCATTCCACACTGTGACTCCTAACTTCTATATCAGGCATACTGGGTCCCGGTCGTCCGACCGCCGCCCAGCCAGTGTCTGGTTCCTGGTCACCGGACTGCGAAATTTCGTATTGCTCGTTAAATCTGTTATGGTTCTTTTTATCGCTTCAACTGTTACTTGGATAACTGTAGGAATTCTAAAGATAATGCATGCCGACTAGCACTAGGGGACGGCCGCTCCGCTTTTGCACCCTGCTCCCTCTTATGCTGTGCTGGTGCCTCTGTGCGACCAGCGCCTCTTCCTCCAAACTTCACATGTCACTCGCATGACCTTGATTCCATGTGGGGTCTAGGACCTCATCATCCTCCACATCATCTTCCACCCACTCCTCAACCCTGCCCTCCTTGCCGGTATGCACACTGCAGAAAGCCACAGCAGTTGGCACCTGTGTTTTTCCAGCATGTAAAGTCTGCAAAGGACATAGGGAAATTGTTTTAGGATTGTATCCAAGCAACAGTTTTCCCTATAAACTGACCTCTCAGTTTGACTTGTGATGGTATTGCCCCAGAATTACAATATTGTTTAAGTACCTCTTAGCTATTGATAACTGGTTTAAATATAGCAGCTTGTTATCTGGTAGTTTCTAGTGTAGAAAATATCAATCTGTTTTCTATCACTTAGATCTGTGTGACAAATGTTGTATGTGTGAAACAATATTACAAGTGACCGATGTAGTAAATTCTAATCAAAGTTCCATTTGCAAAAAAAATTCTCGCCCATCTTCTGTGGGTTATTGCATTTTTAAGATGTAAACTTATTTTATCACACTAGCCATGCACAGGTAGATTGTCTGGCACGTTGTTTTGGTGTTTGGTTTTTAACTTTGTAGTTGTGTCTTTACACAATATAGAAATGTATGTTAATGCTTCTGTATATGAAGCGATCACAATAACACTTATTTTTTCACTTTAAAAAAGAAAAATCAGGCTAAACAAAAATTGGCAATTAACAATATAACATCTGAAAGGTGCATGAAAGGATGCTGTATGATTTTTTAAAAAAAGAACACACTACATGAAGGTCCTGTTCACTAGAGTGTGTAGTCATGAATGTAACCAGTAAAACGTTGTTTTTAAAGCCACTGGTTGGCCCATACATATTTTAAAACTTGTTTAATTTTGTTATAGCATGACTTGTAGTCTTGTTTTTAACTTGTCTATAAAACATATTTTTGTATGACACTTAGTGTGTTTTTTCATTGATTATTGAATTTTAATGGTCTAAGATAATTAACATGTCAACAGGCAAACGTAACCCGAATAATTTGTCTCAGTCGTGCCTTCTATACTACCTGCACCATAGGCAACATTTATTTGTCTTTAGACTTTCTTGAGAAGCGGTAACTAGCCAGTGTTGCACACATACACCAGATTTGAAGTGCACACCCCAAATGTACTATTTAGCACCCAGAAAATTAGAATTTTTACAACTGCACTATTTGATGCTTCGATTTGACTCTCAGATATGAAGAGCAGGCTCCAAAATGTACTATTTAGCAGATTAGCAGCAAAACAATTAGAATGTTTACCACTGCGCTGTAAGCACACTATTAGACGCTTCTATTTGACTCTGAGATATGAAGTGCACGCCCCAAAATGTACTATTTAGGAGATTAGCACCCAGAAAATAAGAATGTTTACCACTACGCTGTAAGCAAACTATTAGACGCTTCTATTTGACTCTCAGATATGAAGAGCACGCCCCAAAATGTACTATTTAGCAGATTAGCACCCAGAAAATAAGAATGTTTACCACTACGCTGTAAGCAAACTATTAGTTGCTTCTATTTGACTCTCAGATATGAAGAGCAGGCCCCAAAATGTACTATTTAGCAGATTAGCAGCAAAACAATTTGAATGTTTACCACTGCGCTGTAAGCACACTATTAGACGCTTCTAGTTGACTCTCAGATATGAAGAGCAGGCCCCAAAATTTACTATTTAGCAGATTAGCAGCAAAACAATTAGAATGTTTACAACTGCGCTGTAAGTGCACAATTTGACGCTTCTATTTGACTCTCAGATATGAAGAGCACGCCCAAATTGTACTATTTAGCAGATTAGCACCCAAAACATTTTACATTTTAAAACTGCAATGTGACAGCAGTATTTGACGCTTCTATTTGACTCTCAGATATGAAGTGCACCCCACTAATTTACTATGCCACTAATGTACTATTTAGCACCCAAAAAAAAATGACTTTTTAAAACTCCGATGTAACTGCGGTTTTTGAAGCTTCTATTTGACTCACAGATATGAAGTGCACCCCACTAATGTACTAGTTTGCAGAATTTTTCCTAAGCTGTCCCTATCAACGGCAGCATCCTCTCTCTACACTAATAATACCTCATGTGCATGTGGCGCTACGCGACTCCAGCTTCTATATAGAGGCTGGGTCACATGCAGCACTGGCCAATCACAGCCATGCCATTAGTAGGCATGGCTGTGATGGCTTCTAAGGGCACACAAGTCAAACGCTTGTTGATTGGCTGCCCTGCAGCCTTTGAAAATGTGCCATTAAATCGCCGAACACCGAATTCCAACCCGAATATACAGTGATATGTCCGTGTTCGGGTACGGGGTCCAAAAAACATAATGTTCGGTACGAACCCAAACTTTACAGTCCGGGTTCGCTCAACTCTACACACCATCCACAACAGCAACAGATTATGTCCCCCTTTTTCACATATAGTTTGTCTTTTAATTCTTTATTTTATGTTAGATAGAGAAAAAGTAGTGTGTACATACAATACGACAGCACATTTAGTCTGACAATTTTTCTGAAAAACACTCTCAGGTTTTTTGGGTGAGTATTGGGATAGGTTTTTCTGTGAATTTAAAATATAATCCGAAGTCAGCTATTTTTGCAGTTAGGCAATTGTGTTCTAAAATATAAAAATCTTCTTTTAATTAATTGTGATTTCACAATAGTTATCACTTTAGGAAATAACCCTGAATGTGAGAATTTTTTTTTTTTTACCTTTTTAAAATGATATTGCGAGACTGAGCACTCTTTTGTTTTTATTTCTTTTTTTCTTTAACACTCTAGCAAATGTCAATTTGGAAATGTAATTTGCACTGGTAAGTAATATTCCATATTTTTTCTTGTTTTTTATACACAATCTGTACATTGGCTAAGGGGTCTTTAAGTCAAATATCTAAAGTCACTAGACACATACCTATATCCTTAAAGAGTGACAGATAGTCAAACAGAGAGACAGACATACATCTGATGACAGAGTTCAAGGGCATATGCAAATGATGTTTAGAATGTTAGTTGAATTAACCCATTAGTGACAGTACCTCATTTTGCTTCTTTGTACATAAGGACACAATCAATGTGTTTGTTTAACTGTTCATTTTTATCTTTGTTATTTATATGTTATATTCCAGTTTTTGAAAGGACAGAGAAGGCTGCAATATATAAATATATAACTTCAGACTTTTGTATGGAAACAAGATCTAAAAAAAACCCAAATACAAACATTACAAAAAAATCATTTCCCCATAGTTTTGTCATACAAGAAATGTGCTTTGAAAATACATTTATTAATTTGTGCAGATTTAAGATGTACATCATATATCTAGGATTTCAATCTAATTTTAGAGTTACTTGTTTAAAGCTAAATCTTTTAGAAGTTTGGCTTTTACATTTAGTAGTATTTTAAGAAACCAAAATTGCCACACAAAAGTCAATTTTCCATTATATATGTTTCCTAGTTTTTGACATTATTAAAAAAGTCAAATTGAAAAAAGTCTAATTAAATATCTGTGTATTTCAGTTTTCAAGCTTGAAATTGCACAGATTGTTTTGCTGAATCTGTGTCTTAATTTGGGGCATTTCACAGGTTGCCACTGGAGTCATCTTCCACTCCTCCATGATGACATTGTGGAGCTGGTGGATGTTAGAGACCTTGCACTCCCCCACCTTCCATTTGAGGATGCCCCACAGATGCTCAATAGGGGTTAGGTCTGGAGACATGCTTGGCCAGTCCATCACCTTTACCTTCAGCTTCTTTAGCAAGGCAGTGGTCATCTTGGAGGTGTGTTTGGGGTCATTATCATGTTGGAATACTGCCCTGTGGCCCAGTCTCTGAAGGGAGGGGGATCATGCTCTGCTTCAGTATGTCACAGTACATGTTGGCATTCATGGTTCCCTAAATGAACTGAAGCTTCCCAGTGCCATCAGCACTCATGCAGGCCCAGATCATGACACTCCCACAACCATGCTTGACTGTAGGCAAGACACACTTGTGTTTGTTTTCCTCACCTGTTTTCCACCACACACGCTTGACATCACACATGCTTAACACCATTTGAACCAAATAAGTTTATCTTGGTCTCATGGTACATGATTCCAGTAATCCATGTCCTTAGTCTGCTTGTCTTCAGCAAACTGTTTGCAGGCTCTCTTATATATAATGTCAACTTTAGAAGAGGCTTCTTTCTGGGACGACAGTCATGCAGACCAATTTGATGCGGTGTGCGGCATATGGTCTAAGCACTGACAGGCTGACCCCCCACCCCTTCACCCTTTGCAGCAATGCTGGCAGCACTCATACATCTATTTCCCACATTTCACGTGCTCTGATGCTTGTTCTGAATGGAACCTGTTCTGTGAAACCGCTGTATGGTCTTGCCCACCATGCTGCAGCTCAGTTTCAGGATCTTGGCAATCTTCTTATAGCCTAGGCTATATTTATGCAGACTAAATTCTTTTTTTCAGATCCTCAAAGAGTTCTTTGCCATGACCAGTATGAGAGAGTGTCAGAGCGATAACATCACATTTAACACACCTGCTCAACATTCACACCTGACACCTTGTAACACTAACTAGTCACATGACACCGGGGAGGGAAAATGGCTAATTGGGCCAAATTTGGACATTTTCACTTGGGGTTGCCAATGGTTTGCCAAGGTTTAGACATTAATGGCTGTGTGTTGAGTTATTTTGAGGGGACAGCAAATTTACACTGTTATATAGGCTGTACACTTACTACTTTACATTGTAGCAGAGTGTAATTTCTTCAGTGTTGTCACATGAAAAGATATAATAAAATATTTACAAAAATGTGAAGGGTGTACTCATTTTTGTGAGATACTGTATCTTTGTTACGGTTGCCTCCAGGCTAGCTGAAAGTTAAACCATAGAAAGGATGCTCCTAGCGCTCACCAAAGGACCATCAGCACCGTAGACACCATAAGTACTGCAGGCTCCATGAACCGCCGCTGCAGGGCTGGGATCTCGCCATATGCTATCCGCCCTGGACCTATGACCAGGTTCCAGTGGGTGAACCTCTTCCTTCTGTAGGGCGAAGCAGGATCAGGAGCAAGAGCTCAGTAGCTAAGGGAGTATGCAGAGCAAAGCAGTCTCTGTAGTGATTATAGTTGTCCCCTACTAACACGAGTCGAGGCTGCGAGTTAGAGGGTCAAGTAGTTCTGTTTAATCAGCAACAAAGTGCTTTCTTTTGTGCAGGTTTTTACATACTTACCGCCCACATGGTCTTGTGGAACAGCCAATCAAACACATGATAATACAGGCAAACACTCCCATTCATTCCAGCAAAATCCTGCCCTCTGCCTGTGATAGAACTACTGTACACAATGGGCTAATGTAATTATCACAGGCAGGAAAATCGTTTTTATAAAATTCTTATAACTTTAAAAGTATACATGCAATATTAAAAGTTACATATTCTAAACAGCATACTCCAAATAAAAACATACTCAAAATTCAGACAATTCCCTCCGGTGGTTTAAATGTTAGGTGGAAGTCCTTTTTGACCCACCGCAAGCATGGCTTTCCTGCCCAAAACAGTTCCATGGATTTGGGCTGTGCAGTCGGTCTATTTTACACAGAAAAGTTATTAAGTCTCATTGTGTCAGGATCGGGACAGGGATCCAACACGCAGAGTACAAAGAGTGGAAAGGTACATATACCGGGCCTTAGAATGGCCGGACTAACGTACCGAGAGTAAAGAATAGTCAGAGGCAAGCCGAGGTCGAGGGAACGAGAAGACAGATAAGCGAGAGGCAAGCCGGGTCAAGGGATAACAGAGAAACAGGGTAGTACAACGAGCCGAGTCAAAACCAATAGAGCAAACTAGAATACCAGAGCACTGAGTGACTAGACAAGCTAGAACCACGACAGGGCAATGAGCTGAAGTAAGGAGTAAGCTTAAATACCCTGGCTCTGGATGGAAATCACGCCTCTGACAAGTACCGATTGGATATCGGACACTTGAGTGACAGATTGCTCGTGCTAGCGTCATGACGTCACGTATTGAGCGTCCTGCTAGAAAAGGACGTGGATTCCTCGCGGCCGGTGTTTAAGTGACTGGATGAACCGCGAGGAACGGAGGAAACAGCTCGCCTGGACGGATACACCACCAAGTCTCTACCTCCCTTAGAGGTAGAGGCCTCAGGTACCCTGACAGTACCCCCCCTCTCAGATACGCCCACCGGGCGGAATGAACCGGGGCGAGATGGGAAGCGAAGGTGAAATGCTCTGCGAAGGCGAGAAGCATGGACGTCCTCCTGAGGTACCCAACTCCTCTCCTCAGGACCATATCCCCTCCAGTTGACCAGATATTGCAATTTTCCCCTTGAAATTCTGGAGTCAATGATGGAGCTGACCTCGTACTCCTCCCGACCCTCCACCTGAACAGGACGAGGCGAGGAGACCTTAGAGGAGAATTTGTTGCAAATGAGGGGTTTCAACAAGGAGACATGAAAAGAGTTAGGAATGCGTAAGGCAGGTGGCAGAGCAAGGCGATACGCAACCGGATTGATACGAGTGAGAACCCTGTAAGGGCCTATGTAACGAGGAGCAAATTTCATGGACGGAACTTTTAGGCGAATATTCTTAGTACTCAACCATACCCTATCCCCAGGAACAAAAACAGGAGCCGCTCTTCTATGTTTGTCAGCGTGTTTCTTGAACAGCGAGGAACTATGTAATAGAATTTGTCGAGTCTGATCCCATAATTTCTTCAGGTTGGCGACATGATCATCAACCGACGGTATCCCCTGAGAAGAGGAAACCGAAGGAAAAATCGAAGGATGAAAGCCATAGTTCATGAAGAAAGGGCTAGAGCGAGTTGAATCGCAAACAAGGTTATTGTGTGCGAACTCCGCCCAAGGAATCAGACCGACCCAATCGTCCTGGTGTTCGGAAACAAAGCAACGCAGATACTGTTCGATCTTTTGATTAGTACGTTCAGCAGCTCCGTTAGACTGAGGGTGATAGGCAGAGGAAAAGTTCAATTTGATGCCCATTTGAGAACAAAAGGATCTCCAGAAACGTGAGACAAATTGAGAACCTCTATCAGAAACAATCTCTGAAGGAATCCCATGTAGGCGGAAAACTTCTCTCGCAAAAATCTCCGCCAATTCAGGAGAAGTCGGAAGTTTAGGTAATGGCACGAAATGGGCCATCTTGGTAAATCTATCCACCACCGTGAGAATAACAGTCTGTCTTTTGGAAGCAGGCAAATCAACGATAAAGTCAATGGACAAACAGGACCAAGGTTTCTCAGGAATGTCCAAGGGGTGTAACAGGCCACATGGGGATGCATGAGATAGTTTAGTCTTGGCACAAGTCTCACAAGCTGCGACGAACTCCTCAATATCCTTACGAAGTGAAGGCCACCAGAAATCCTTGGATATCAGAGAGTACGTCTTGCGAATACCAGGATGACCAGCTATTTTACTCTCATGAAAACATTGTAAGAGCTCCAGTTGAAGTTCAGGAGGAACAAAGTTTCTTCCCTCAGGAGTGTTTCCGGGAGCTAGATGTTGTGACTTCAAGATCTGGTCAAGTAGCGGGGAATGAATTTTGAGACTGGTATTAGCAATAATATTGCATTTGGGTACAATGGAAGACAAAAGTGGTTCAACTGAAGCAGAGGGTTCATATTGGCGAGATAGCGCATCGGCTTTAGAATTCTTTGACCCAGGTCTGTAAGTCAGAACGTAATTGAAATGGGTAAGAAACAACGACCAACGAGCCTGCCTGGAGGACAGACGCTTGGCCTCTCCGATATAGGACAAGTTTTTGTGGTCTGTCAGGATGGTAACAGGATGTAATGTACCTTCCAACAAATGTCTCCATTCTTTCAAAGCCTTGATAACCGCTAGTAATTCTCTGTCACCAATGTCATACCTGCTTTCAGTACCGGTCAATTTTTTAGAGAAAAATCCACATGGATGTAATGGTTTATCAACACCCAACCTTTGAGATAGAACAGCACCTAAACCAGTCTCTGATGCGTCTACCTCGAGCAAAAATGGCAGAGAAGTGTCAGGGTGAACTAAAATTGGAGCGGAAGCGAAAAGCTCCTTGAGAGTCTTGAACGCAAGGAGAGCTTCAGTAGTCCAATTCTTAGTGTCAGCCCCCTGTTTGGTCATGTTAGTGATAGGTGCAATAATGGAAGAATAGCCCTTAATAAAGCGCCTATAATAATTGGAAAAACCAATAAATCTCTGTATGGCTTTAAGACCTGTGGGTAAAGGCCACTCTAGAATGGATTGGAGCTTATCCGGATCCATCTTAAATCCCTCCCCAGAGATCACATAGCCGAGAAAGGTTACCTGGGTTTGATCAAAGCTACATTTCTCCAACTTGCAGTACAAGCCATGCTGGAGAAGCTTGTGCAAAACCCTCCTGACTTGTTTGTGATGAATCTCAATGTCACTAGAATGAATGAGTATATCATCTAGGTATACAATGACGCACTCTTGCTGAAATTCCCTAAGAACCTCATTAATCAGATCTTGGAATACTGCTGGCGCATTGCATAACCCAAAAGGCATGACAGTATATTCATAGTGGCCATATCGAGTATTGAATGCCGTCATCCACTCATGTCCCTGCTGGATTCTCACCAAGTTATATGCCCCTCTGAGGTCTAACTTGGTGAAAATTGTAGAGCCCTTCAAACGATCGAAGAGTTCGGTGATCAAGGGAATCGGGTAGGCATTTTTAATGGTTATCTTATTCAAGCCTCGATAATCAATACAAGGTCTCAAAGAACCATCTTTCTTTTTAACAAAAAAAAATCCAGCCCCGGCAGGGGAGGAGGACCTCCTGATGAATCCCTTGTCTAAATTCTCGTGAATATATTCCTCTAGGACTGAGTTCTCCTTTATAGATAATGGGTATACATGACCTCTGGGAGGCATGGTACCAGGGAGTAGGTTAATTTTGCAATCAAAGGACCTGTGTGGGGGTAAGGTATCGGCTTTCTTTTTGTCAAATACTGCCTTTAAATCTAAATACTGAGACGGAATTTGTGTCTCTGTAGGATTGTCAGAGGTATTCGATGTATTAGTTAATCCAAGAGGTAAGACCTTCCGCAAGCATTTTTCTTGACAATTCTCTCCCCACGAAACTATCTCCCCTGATTCCCAATTAATAATAGGGTTGTGTCTCCTCAGCCAGGAGTACCCCAGAACTATGGGAATAGACGGAGAAGAAATGAGCATCAAGGATATATCCTCTTTATGCAGGATGCCAACAGTCAAGTTAATCGGTATGGTCTCATGAAAAATAACAGGCTCAAGTAACGGTCTACCATCGATGGCCTCAACAGCCAGAGGTGTCTCTTTTAACTGGGATGGAATAGCATGCTTGGCAGCAAAACCCTGATCTATAAAGCTCTCAGCAGCTCCAGAATCGATTAGTGCCATAGTCTTAACTACTCCCTTCTCCCACTTTAAAGAAACGGGTAACACAAGCCTGAGCTCCTTGTAGTTGTGAATAGAGGACAAAGTAGAAACACCCAAGACCTGTCCTCTAGAGGAACTTAGGTGCGAGCGTTTCCCGAACGATTGGGACAATTTAGGCGTAAATGACCCCTGACTCCACAATACATACATAAACCCTCCCTTCTCCTGTACTGTCTCTCCCTTTCAGTGAGATGAGTACTGCCTATCTGCATAGGTTCAGGAATACGTAAGTCTTCGAACTCAGAGATTTGAAAGGTAGGCGCTAGTTTAAAGGAGGGTCTACGGGTCCTATCTCGAGTGTTCTGCCTCTCTCTTAAGCGTTCATCAATACGAGATATAAAAGAAATTAAATCCTCCAAATTTTCAGGGAGTTCTCTAGTAGCGACCTCGTCAAGAATTACATCTGATAACCCATTCAGAAACACATCTATATAAGCCTGTTCGTTCCACTTAACTTCTGCCGCCAAGGATCTGAACTCTAGTGCATAATCCACAAGTGTTCGATTGTCCTGTTTAAGGCGCAACATTAATCTAGCTGCATTGACCTTTCTGCCAGGAGGGTCAAAAGTTCTTCTAAACGCAGCTACAAAGGCATTATAATTATAGACGAGTGGATTATCATTCTCCCATAAAGGATTGGCCCATCTCAAAGCTTTTTCAATGAGCAGAGTAATAATAAATCCAACCTTTGCTCTATCTGTAGGATAAGAGCGGGGTTGTAGTTCGAAATGGATGCTAATCTGGTTTAGAAAGCCACGACACTTCTCCGGTGACCCGCCATAACGTACTGGTGGGGTAATACGGGAAGAAGCATCTACAGTGGCTACCTCTAGACCTGAGACTGCAGGAGAGATAGAAGGAGTACGTGTCTCCTCAGGTGGATTACTAGCACGAGACAAAAGTGCCTGTAGTGCCAAAGCCATCTGATCCATCCTATGTTCCATGGCGTCAAACCTGGGATCCGAAGAACCAAGCTGACTGTTTGTACCTGCAGGATCCATTGGCCCTGTCGTAATGTCAGGATCGGGACAGGGATCCAACACGCAGAGTACAAAGAGTGGAAAGGTACATATACCGGGCCTTAGAATGGCCGGACTAACGTACCGAGAGTAAAGAATAGTCAGAGGCAAGCCGAGGTCGAGGGAACGAGAAGACAGATAAGCGAGAGGCAAGCCGGGTCAAGGGATAACAGAGAAACAGGGTAGTACAACGAGCCGAGTCAAAACCAATAGAGCAAACTAGAATACCAGAGCACTGAGTGACTAGACAAGCTAGAACCACGACAGGGCAATGAGCTGAAGTAAGGAGTAAGCTTAAATACCCTGGCTCTGGATGGAAATCACGCCTCTGACAAGTACCGATTGGATATCGGACACTTGAGTGACAGATTGCTCGTGCTAGCGTCATGACGTCACGTATTGAGCGTCCTGCTAGAAAAGGACGTGGATTCCTCGCGGCCGGTGTTTAAGTGACTGGATGAACCGCGAGGAACGGAGGAAACAGCTCGCCTGGACGGATACACCACCAAGTCTCTACCTCCCTTAGAGGTAGAGGCCTCAGGTACCCTGACACATTGGAATGCATGAACGAGGGCCGTTCATGCAAATAGTCCAGTATAACATGGCGTTCGAATCGTCGAACGCACTTCGATTTCAGTTGAAGCGTCGACGTAGCAGAGAAGGTATGGTGTTAGTGCCGTTTTGTAGCCGATTTCAGTTCCATGAATTTGACAGCACTTACCGCTGACCGCGTTCAACTAAATTAAGATGGCCGCTGCCACGTGTTTGACTGTAGACTAAACAGGTACCTGACCTTCTGTCGGTCAGTGTCTCAGTTAGTCTCGTAACCCACGCACAAATAAACCTTGGCAGAGTATCCCCCCTATAGATAGTACTGGCCTGTAGGTCCCCGTTTGTAGGGTGAAGGTTTTTGCACCCTCGGTCTTCCGGGTGCAGCTGGGCAAATAGCTGGGCATACTTGGGGGGCAGAGGCCAGCGGCGCTCTGCCCGGTTGCCTGTGTTTCTGCTGGGGCGAGGGTTTTACATGTCAGTTCTGCAACAAGGGGGTCGGAAGGGCAGAGGCCAGCGGCGCTCTGCCCTGATGCCAGCTCTTCCGCTGGGATAGTCTGGAGGATGTCAGGCTCTGGGCAAGGGACAAAGGGAGGGCAGAGGCCAACTGCACTCTGCCCAGTTGCCAGCTCTGTTCTGTTCTGTTGGGGGGACTGGGGCATGGTCCTGCCCGGTAGCCAGGGGAAGGTGGGGGTCAGTGGGGGTTAGCATCTCCTCTGTTAACCCTGGGACCAATTTAGGAGTAAGCTGGGCAGGGGAGAATTGGCTTACCTCCTACTCCTGATACTCCTGCGGCTGCTGGGGAGGGAGGTCGATGCTCTCTGCTCCCTGTGGAACATACTGCTGCTATGGAGAGAGACCGGTTGTCTCCTCTCCCTGGACGGTACACTGCTGCTGGGGAGGGAGGTCGATGCAAGGCCGTTCGTGCAAATAGTCCAGTATAACATGGCGTTTGAATCATTGAACGCACTTCGATTTCAGTCGAAGCGTCAAAGTTGCATAGAAGGTAAGAGTCAGCGGTGTTCGTGCCGTTTTGTAGCTGATTTCAGTTCCATGAATTTGACGGCACACACTGCTGACCACGTTCGACTAAATAAAGAGGGCCGCCGCCACGTGTTCGACTGTACGAATGGCGGCCACCCAGCTGTCGGCAATTAACCTGCAGTTAGCCACCAGCCTGGGATGTAAATTGACTGCACACTTCCACTTGCGTGTGGTCTGCCTGTTCGGTAATTGGTTCGGTAAGCCCCAATTACTGAACCATATCAGGAAAGGACATGTACAAGTTATTTTAAAGGTCTGAGGACACAGTCTTAAAGGGGCATTGTCACAAAAAGTCTCAATATGCCCATATACTGTTTTTAAAGGGCCATACACCCCAGGGACATAGTCATAAGGCAGGAGGCTGGCAATCAGGTTTCTCCATAAGCCAGGGGCACAGGGTAGTTTGTCACGTGAAAAACCAGTGACAAAAGGCAGTTTGTCACAATCTTATATATATATTTCCATACTAAGTATTTTTTGTATTAATATATGCATATATTAATACAAAATACACTTGGAAAAAAATGACACACGCATATATAATATATAACTGTAATATATATATATATATATATATATATATATATATATATGTATATATATAATACAGAATCCAGCGCACTCGATTATTCACTAAACAATGATTTCAAATCTTAGAGATTCTAATAGATTTATTTAAAAACACCTCACCTATGTAAAAATGATGGGGGTTTAGTTACATTATATGATCATACATTGCATAAGCCTGCCAACTACGTGAAAGTTCCCCATATTCGGCAGGTCATATCCTAGTAGCAGTCTAAAGCTTGCTCTTATTTCCCAAGTAAGTGGATTAATCTCAAGAGCAAGCATTAGGCTGCTACCAATAAAGGAGTGGTTCTGCAGGTGGTGACCACAGACCACTTCTCAGTTCCTATGCTTCCTGGGTGATGTTTTGGTCACTTTTGAATGCTGGTGGTGCTTTCACTCTAGTGGTAGCATGAGACGGAGTCTACAACCCACACAAGTGGCTCCGGTAGTGCAGCTCATCCAGGATGGCACATTAATGTGAGCTGTGGCAAGAAGGTTTGCTGTGTCTGTCAGCGTAGTGTCCAGAGCATGGAGGCGCTACCAGGAGACAAGCCTGTACATCAGGAGATGTGGAGGAACCATAGGAGGGCAACAGCCCAGCAGCAGCACCGGTACCTCTGCCTTTGTGCAAGGAGGATCAGGAGGAGCACTGCCAGAGCCCTGCAAAATGACCTCCAGCAAGCCACAAATGTGCATGTGTCTGCTCAAACGGTCAGAAACACTCCATGAGGGTGGTATGAGGGCCCGACGTCCACACGTGGGGGTTGTGCTTACAGCCCAACACCGTGCAGGACGTTTGACTTTTGCCAGAGAAAACCAAGATTGGCAAATTCACCACTGACACCCTGTGCTCTTCACAGATGAAAGCAGGTTCACACTGAGCACATGTGACAGACGTGAGAGAGTCTGGAGATGCCGTGAAGAACGTTCTGCTGCCTGCAACATCCTCCAGCTTGACCGGTTGGCAGTGGGTCAGTAATGGTGTGGGGTGGCATTTCTTTGGGGGCCACACAGCCCTCCATGTGCTCCCAGAGGTAGCCTGACTGCCATTAGGTACCGAGATGAGATCCTCAGACCCCTTGTGAGACCATATGCTGGTGCGGTTGGCCATTGGTTCGTCCTAATGCAAGACAATTCTAGACCTCATGTGGCTGGAGTGTGTCAGCAGTTCCTGCAAGACGAAGGCATTGATCCTATGGACTGACCCACCTGTTCCCCAGACCTGAATCCAATTGAGCACATCTGGGATATCATGTCTCGCTCCATCCACCAACGTCACGTTGCACCATAGACTGTCCAGGAGTTGGCAGATGCTTTAGTCCAGGTCTGGGAGGAGATGCCTCAGGAGACCATCCGCCACCTCATCAGGAGCATGCACAGGCATTGTAGGGAGGTCATACAGGCACATGAAGGCCACACACACTACTGAGACTCATTTTGACTTGTTTTAAGGAAATTACATAAAAGTTGGATCAGCCTGTAGTGTGTTTTTCCACTTTAATTTTGAGTGTGACTCCAAATCCAGACCTCCATGGGTTGAAAAATTTGATTACCTTTTTTAATGTTTGTGTGATCTTGTTGTCAGCACATTCAACTATGTAAAGAACAAAATATTTCAGAAGAATATTTAATTCATTCAGATCTAGGATGTGTTATTTTTGTGTTCCCTTTATTTTTTTGAGCAGTGTATATATATATATATATATATATATATATATATATAGAGAGAGAGAGAGAGAGAGAGAGAGATAGAATGAAATTACATATGTAATTTCATTCTAACTGTATTTTCTTTATTTTTTTAATTCTTTATTTTTTTATTTTTGCCACAGACAGATGTGTGGTTTGCATAGTAAAAAAAAACTTATAGGGACACTATAGTCACCAGAACAACTACAGCTTATTGAATTTTCTCTGGTGAGTAGAATCATTACCTTCAGGCTTTTTGCTGTAAACACTGCTTGTTTCAGAGAATATGCAGTGTTTACATTACAGCCTAGTGATAACACCACTGGTCACTCCTAAGATGTCTGTTAGAGATCCTTCCTGGGTCAATGCTGCCTAAAATGCATCCAAACATTTAGTGTTTCCACCCTTTGCATGCAGACACTGAAGTTTCCTCATAGAGATGCATTGATTCAATTCGTTTCTATGAGGAGATGCTGTGTTTGGCCAGGGCTGTGTTTGAATTGTGCTGGCTCTGCCCCTGATCTGCCTCTTTGTCAGTCTCAGCCAATCCTATGGGGAAGCATTGTGATTGGATCAGGCTACCACTTCTGCTGCAGTAAGCAGCTGCAGACTTGAATACAAGTAAGATTTTACTATATTTAGGAAGGCATGAGGGGACCAGGGTGGCTAGATGGTGGTTTTAACCCTACAGGGTCAGGAATACATGTTTGTGTTCCTTACCCTATAGTGTTCCTTTAAGAACTATATATAGAGAGCATTACACACATATAGGCATTGCAGTTGTAAGAGGTACATAAGTCATGCTGTGGGTTTTTATGTAGAAGCATAGTCGTGGCAAACATAACTTAGGGTTTTGGTCGCTTGTGGAAAGCATTTCCCCCAGTATGGGGCTGTCTTATCTAGCCCTCGCTGTTGTCATCAACCAGGGAAAATACTCTCTGCACCTTAGTCACCCACGGGCATTGGGGGGAGGGGGAACAAATCGGTAGAGAACACGTCGGTCGTAAGAGTGGTGGGGTATGTGTCATGTCCCAGCAAGGTTGAGTGAAACTGTAAAATCTCAGAGGTCTGGTACATTCTCGGTAGGAGATAGTTCCAGCTGCATTTAGGTGGTGGCTCGGGCGTGGGGTTCCGAAGCGGACGGCCTGGGCACAAACTCTGCAGCCGTCAGTGAGTTCCATTGATGCAAGGTTTTGGATGCCTTGGGTAGGTTCTCTGCCCAGGGTTTTTCCAGGAAGGCCCATGCTGTGCAACATTACCACAGCGTCCTTGAAATCTTGGACTGTGTGGGTCACGTCTCTATGGAGGATGGTTAGGGAACGAGAGAGGTGCCAACAGTAGAGCATTTTGTGTTGCTGTAGGACTGACGTGAGTGGTCAAAATTCTCTGCACCAAGCCAGAGTGCTGTCTGAGAGGTCGGCATAGAAATTTAGCGCCAATTCTTCTGAGTGGTATGGTAGCTTGTCCCTGTAAGCTGCCAGTAGTGACATTTTGTCTTTCCCTCTTTGGAACTGGACCACAAGATCTCTGGAGGCTGTGGGTGGTGCTTTCACCGATTTGGGTACCCAGAATACCCCATCTATTTCTATTGTTTTGGCCTGTCATGGTGTCACCAAGGCTGCCAGCAGGCGTATGACCAGGTGTGGTAGCTCCGCTTCAGGGACGGTGTCCAGGATCCCTCTGATTTTGAGATTATTTTGGCGGTGTGTGTTTTTCTGGGCCGCAAAATGGCGCTTGTGCATTAAGTTTTGTTGCTCTAGGTCATAGACTGCCTGTTCCAGGGATGCAATTTGCTTTGTGCCTGTGGTGGAAGCCGCTTCCAGATCCCCAAGCTGGCCCATCAGGCCCTGTATATCCTTGCGTATGGTAGCCATACCAGCCACGAGGTTCCGTTGCAGGTCCACAAGGAGCTCCTTCAGAACCGCTATTGTCACCGGAGCAGAGTTTGGATTTGGCTGTGGTGTCAGCGGTGTCACCGCCAGTGCAGGTAAGTACCAATCATCCACCTAATTGGACAGATCAGCGGAGAAGTCCAAGCAGTCTCCCATGAGGGACGCCATCTTGGGCCCATAAGTGCTGTTTGCCTGCTGCCACATGGCCCCGATGTTCATCCCCAATCGGGGCTTATCGGGCCTCAATTTTTGTTTTTCTTCCCCATGAGGTCCAAACAAGCTTGCAGGTCCGCTGGAGCACAAAAGTACTGGTAGGAGAGGCAGTATTATGTTGGTTCGGGCCCTCGTTTTCAGGAGCTCAGAAATCATGCGACCGTTTGCTTTGGCAGTCAGGCTCCGCCCCCCCCCCCCCCCCCATTCTAACTGTATTTTGATATGCGTATAAAGGGATGTGCATGGGCAAAGTATTTGGTTGAATTCAGGTAAGAAAAAAAATACGTCTGCATCGGTAATTCGGACCAATGGCATTCGGTTCGGCACTTACGAAATTCGGATCTTCGGCAATTCGGGACTTTGGAAATTCAGAACTTCAGCAATTCAGAACTTTAATTCGGACCTAATCCCTAACTCTAAACCCTAACCCTAAACCCAACCCTTAACCCTAATCCTAATCACTTGTTTTGCCACTTCTCAGAAATCCAAAGCACTTCGAAAATTCAGCAATTCAAACATTTGTCTACATTCGAATGTACATTCGAAACTAAACAAATTGCACATGTCTGAGTATATATATATATATATATTTTTTTTTTCACAATACAAGTAGAATGAATTATACATATAATTATGTTTATATAAATACATAAAAATAATTTAAAAAAAATAATAATAAAAGACACAAGTAGAACACAATTTGTATTGTAATATACTGTTTTATTTTATTTTTGCTAAAGGTCAAAATGTAGGTTCATTATGAATAATAACGTACTTTTTTTTTAAACTCCATCCATCCTAGTTGTAATGAATCATTTTATATGATTTATTGGATTTGATATAGAAAAGATTGTGTTAACATCAAACTTTATGTCTAAAATCTGAGTATCACACAAACTGTAATGTAATTTTTTTAAATGTATTTTATTATAGACTCGTATGACACAGAAAAGCAAGAAGGTAAACTTATATCCTTTATTTACTCTTTTTTTCTGCGATAATAAATTACTTGAATTCACACAGTAATAAATGTAAATAAGTCTAACTAGATTCTCTAAACTCATAAGTAGCTCACACCTTGTATTGCAATACAGTACAAAAGAACTCACATTGTATTTCAGCAGATATTTAAATCAAACATGATTTTACATGATAAACTGTAGGTCCACCAGATCAAAAATGTTTTTTGTTTTTTTAAACTGCATCTGCAGTTGTAATTATTTGATAAAAAATAATTGATGATATTTTTTGAATTTTATATAAAAAAACAAGGATTTTAGATGCACCTGTATGCCCAAGACATGAGTCTAACAAACACACTTTAACACAAAGAACATCAAGTAAAGTACTTTTCAATTTGAATGCACCCTTTGAAACCTGAAACGAGAAGTATGTAGTTCGTTCTAACTAGATCCCTAAAGACACAAGTAGCACACACTTTCTTTTGTAATATACTTTGTTATGTTCTTTTTGGTTAAAGGTCAAAATTTATTAGGTTTAATAATGTACTTTTTAACCTCTTCCAAACCACGAACGTATCAGGTACGTCCAACAAAAAACGTTTTCTAAGGACCTCGGACGTACCTGATACGTCCGCGGCTATTTTGATCGCTTCCAGCAGGTCTGATAGTATTGCAACTATGCCTCAATGTTGCAATACTTTTCATTTCTGCGATCCTTTCCGAGTTGCTCCACGTGGCGTGACATCAGGCAGGCTTCCGATGCGCTGCATGTGCTGAGTGCCTTGAGGGGTCGAGGCACTCAGCGAAGATATAACATATAAAAAAATAAATAATATAATCAATATTAACCCCCCTCACCAGCCATGTGGCTCCCAAGATGGCGCTGCTTTTCTAAAGGCAGTGCATAATGGGGCTTCTGGGGGTGTCCCTAGCCTGCCTCATCATAGTGGCAGGCTAGGGTCATCCAATTACAGCTTGCCCCAATAACAATTTTATTCCAAGTATGTTCCCCATTTGTCTGATGTAATAGATCCCCCTGTTTTGCGTTGGATCTGTAATATATGTTATACCAGCCTCCTACCATGTTGCCTGGGAACCTCTACCTTTTGTTTTCCTGCCATCATCCACATTGCCCTGCACCTAAGAACAAAAACTGTTTCTGGCCCTTTAACTGTGTTGTACAAAGAATGGGTACGTTTGATATGGCACTTCGTAAACAGCCAAAGTAGTCAAAGTGGCCGCCATTAGACAATCAAACACGTGGCGGCAGCCATTTTAATGCAGTCGAACGTGGTCAGTGGTGTGTGCCGTCAAATCCCTGGAACGGAAATCAGCAACACATTTGAACGAACAGCGCTGACCCGTACCTTCCCCTACCCTTCAACACTGCGACTGGAGACTAAGTCCCATTCAAAGATTCGAACACACGTTCGAATGGGACTTTGTCATCTTTTTCGTGTAAAATAGACTGCCACTCAACTAACGTCCAATTTAACCCCGGGAAATGTAACCCTGTTTTACTTCAACACTTCGACAGGGGCTTTGTTATTTTTCAAGGCAGTAATAGACCAACTGCACAGCCTGAATCTGTGGAACTGTTTTGGGCATGCAAACAGGCGTGCAGTCGGTCCAAAGAGACTTTTCAATATCTCTGGAACGACTGAACGGATTTGTACGAATTTTGAATATGTTTGTCCCCAAGTTGGTTTGTTCATACAAATATAAGTTTTATTCATGTAGGATGAAAAATCATAAAGTTATAAAAATGCATAAAAAAGTATAAGTTTTAGCTTGGAGAGAATTGAGTAGATACAGTAAGAAACTGAATTATCTCCCAAGCAGAGGAAAAAGGTACCATTTGCTGCATTTAATGATGGAGAGATAGATGGATATATGGCCGATTTTGAAAGGCAATGTGCACTACATCAGGTGCTGCCCGAGGAATGGGCTACAATTTTGTTGGGCAAACTGTCGGGAAAAGCCAACAAAGCTTTTCGTGCCATTCCAACCGAGGATGTTACAAACTATGCTACAGTAAAGGAAGTGCTACTGTTCCAGGTATGCAGTAACCCCCAAAGCATACCGGCGACGGTTTAGGGAATCTAAACGGAAAGGAGGAGATTCATACTCAGAGTGGGCCTGTACGTTACACAGGACCACATCTCATCGGGTACAGGGTTGTCAAGCCACCACTGGAGCAGAAGTTTTGCAACTGTTCCAACTCGAACATTTTATAGGAAAACTTCAATCGGGCCTGAAGGAATGGGTCCAGGATCGGCGGCCACTCACCCTACAGGATGCAGCGCATCTAGCAGATGAGTATACTGATACCCGACAGCCAGAACCTGCCATTGTACGTCCACGTCCTGAGCCGACCGTGACAAAACCACCCCCTAGGATGGAGTTCCGTGCTCCAGTCCCTCCAGGCCCAGCCCGCTACACCGGGCCCCCCAGGTTCCAGTCGAACCAGTCCCAAGTACGGTGCCATGGATGCCACCGGCTGGGGCACCTCAGGAGCAACTGCCCTATGGAACCCCCCAGGAGCACCTGGGGACGACCTTCCAACCGACCCCAGCCTACACCAGCTGCTCACTGTTTGGAAACTGCAGCCGAAACGGAGGAGTACTTAGGGGTCCTATACGAGGCCAACCCCATTCAAGCTGCCACTCAGGATAACAGGCAACAGCACCGCCAAGAGGTGCTGGTCAATGGACAACCCACTCAGGGTCTGCGAGACTCTGGGGCCACAATAACTCTTATACAAAACAACGACCGCACCGGAAAGACTGTTGCTGTCCGAGTCGCCGGAGGAGCTGTTTACCGTCTCCCCACTGCCCGGGTTCATCTCAACTGGGGAGCTGGAGCCGGTACTGTACAAGTGGGAATAATGGACAACCTCCCAGCCGAAGTCCTGCTGGGCAACGACCTTGGGCCTCTCACCGCAGCCTATGTGCCTACTGCAGCCGCTCATCCAGTCACCACCGTGCCCAAGCCCACAACACAGAGAACAACCCACCGGTCGTGGAGACCCAGGTAAGACATACTGACCCCTTGACTAAGACACTAGCTATGACGACCCTAGCCTGGGATACCCTTGAAGAGTTTGGTAGGGAGACTAGGGATGACCCCACCCTCCGAAAGTTTTGCCTTAGGGCAGAGACAGGTCAGCCAGGTTCAGAGGGGGAAAAATATGTATGGGAGAAGGACAAGCTTTACCGGGTATCGGAAAAATGTCACCCTGGGGCCTCCCCTTCGCAGAGGTACCAGTTGGTAGTTCCCAGGAAGTACCGATGGGAACTTCTCCGAATATGGCACGACATCCCCTTAGCCATACATTTGGGGATAACTCGCACATCTCCGAGTAACCAGGCACTTCTTTCGGCCAGGGGTCTCCACAGATGTGCAATATTATTGCCGGACCTGCGATGTTTGCCAGAGGGTGGGTAAAAGTGGGGGGATCACCCTAAGGCTAAGCTGATATGCATGCCCAAAATAGAAGAGCCCTTCAGCCAGATAGCAGTTGACCTGATAGGGCCCCTTAAACAGCCTAGTCCCTCCAGTAAGAGATGTATCCTTACCGTGGTGGACTATGCCGAAGCGGTCCCGCTATCCCAAAGCGGTCGCCCTGTCCAATATTCAGGCGGACACTGTGGCCAATGCCGTGGTCGGGATATTTGCTAGGGTGGGCTTCCCAAAGGAAATCCTATCCGACCAAGGGAGCCAGTTCACCGCTGAACTGACTCATCAATTGTGGAAAGTCTGCCAAATCAAGTCTCTACTTAGCTCCCCATACCATCCCCAGACCAACGGCCTATGTGAGCGTTTCAACGGTACACTCAAGCAAATGTTGAAAACGTTCACAGACGAATACCGTGACTGGGAATGTTTCCTGCCTCACCTCCTGTTCACGTACAGAGAGGTGCCGCAGGAATCCACGGGGTTCTCTCCTTTTGAGCTACTATATGGGCAAAGGGTGCGAGGCCCCCTGGATCTCATTAGGTTGCACTGGGAGGGAACCACCAAACAAGAGGGAGTCCCCATTGTATCATATGTGGTGCAGCTCTGGGACCACATGGAACAGCTAGCACGGATGGTTAAAGAAAACCTCCAAGCAGCCCAGGAGCGGCAAAAGGTATGGTACGATCGGGGGGCTCGCCAGCGGACGTTTCAGGTGGGACAGAAGGTCCTAGTGCTGAAACTGACCAAAAGTGACTAGTTACAAGCAGCCTGGCAGGGCCCTTACACGGTGGTAGACCAACTCTGCGGTACCACCTATGTAAATCGCCAGCGACCAGTATGAGAGGATACGCAAAGCATTCCACATTAATATGCTCAAAGCCGATCAAGAAAGGCCCGAGGACATAACTGCTGTCTGCGCCCCAACCACTGACAACCCGGACAGCTTACCGCTACCTGACCTCTTGAGTAGACAACCCCAGACTAATCCCCTTAGTCAGATAAAGCTAGGGGACTGACTGACTGCCACTGAGAGGGAACATATACACTGCTTAATAGCCAGTAAAGCCACACATTCTCCCAAGAACCAGGGTTCACCACACTAGCCACCCATAGGGTGGAAACCCCAGGACAGGCTCCGCTTAGGCAACCCCCCCCCCCCCCTTACCGGATACCTGATGCCATCAGAGCCGATATGAGGGAAGAGATCCAGGAAATGTTGAGGTTAAGAGTCATTGAGCCCTCCATAGTCCCTGTACATCGCCAGTAGTCCCAGTACCAAAGAAGGATGGGACTACTCTGTTCTGTGTGGACTATCAGCGGCTAAATGAGAAAACTGTGACAGACGCCTACCCTATGCCCCGGGTGGATGAGTTATTGGATCGCATCGCCAGGGGACGATATCAGACCACCATTGACCTCTGTAAGGGGTACTGGCAGATTCCCCTGGCCGAGGAGGATATCCCCAAGTCGACCTTTGTCACCCCGTTTGGCTTGTACCAATTCAGAGTCATGCCATTTGGGATGAAAAATGCCCCAGCCACATTCCAACGCTTGGTGGATAGACTCCTTGATGGCTTCAAGGATTTTGTTTGTGCGTACCTGGATGACATTGCGATCTATAGCGAGTCCTGGGAAGAGCACTTGAGGCATGTGGGGGCAGTGCTGGATCAGATTCGGGCCACTGGCCTGACTCTGAAGCCAAACAAATGCCATATAGGCATGGCTGAAGTCCAGTATTTGGGCCACCGGGTTGGTTGTGGGCGACAGCGGCCAGAGCCTGCCAAGATAGAAGCTGTCGCTAACTGGCCCACACCCCGGACCAAGACCCAAGTCCTGGCCTTCCTGGGTACAGCAGGGTATTACAGATGGTTAGTACCAGACTACAGCGCCTTAGCTTTGTCAGTCTCAGCCAATCCTATGGTGAAGCATTGCGATTGTATCAGGCTATCACTTCTGCTGATGTCAGCAGGAAGTGGGCAGGTCTAAAGGAAACAGGGACAAAGTAAGCAGCTGCAGACTTGAATACAAGTAAGATTTTACTATATTTAGGAAGGGCCAGTGGTGTTATCACTGATCTCACAAAAAAGAACCTTCCCAGACAGGTCCTGTGGTCTCCCGCCTGTGAATCTGCTTTTCAAGCCCTGAAAGACACTCTTGTACATGCTCCTGTCTTGGCTGCACCAGTCCCTAACAAACGTTTTATCGTCCACACAGACGCTTCCATGTTCGGACTGGTGGCAGTTCTAAGCCAAGTGGGAGAGGACGGAGGAGAACACCTGGTCACTTACATCAGCCGCAAACTATTACCCCGGGAAGTGAGCTATGCGGCAGTCGAAAAGGAATGTTTGGCTTTGGTTTGGGTGCTGAAAAAACTCACCCCTTATTTGTATGGGCGAGAATTCACCTTAGTCACAGACCACAACCCCCTGGTTTGGTTAAACAGAGTGGCCGGAGACAATGGACAATTATTAAGAGGCCCCACAGCCCTATAATTTTAACATCCAATACCGCCACCGGGAAACAAAATGGTAAGGCGGATGGGCTGTCCCGCCAGACTGAACTCAGCCCATAATCTGTTGTCCAGACAGCCTCCAGTTGACCCGAAAAGGATCAAACCGGGTCTGCTGGAGTGTTCCACAAAGAGGGAGCCATGTAACAGATCCCCCTGTTTTGCATTGGATCTGTAATATATGTTGTACCAGCCTCCTACCATGTTGCCTGGGAACCTCTACCTTTTGTTTTCCTGCCATCATCCACATTGCCCTGCACCTAAGAACAAAAACTGTTTCTGGCCCTTTAACTGTGTTGTGCAAAGAATGGGTACGTTTGATATGGCACTTTGGATAGAGCCGAAGTGCCGAAGTAGTCGAAGTGGCCGCCATTAGACAATCGAACACGTGGCGGCGGCCATTTTAATGCAGTCGAACGCGGTCAGCGGTGTGTGCCGTCAAATCCCTTGAACGGATCCCACCATCCTGGTGCTGTCAGGGTCGCTGTACTGGGACATGCGTTGCCCTCAAATTGTAAAATTCAAAGAAATTGTTTCTCCTGTAGCCTTCCTTCTGGCTGTAGGAACGATCCCACCGCTTGCCACCAATTGTAACGGCACCCCCAGGCATAAAAGGGTTAAACCGCCGTTTAGTAGATCTTTCCCTTCCAGATACACAGGCACAGCTACTGCAGAACCCCAAACCCCCAAAAAGGATACCAAGTAGCACTCCAAACTCCCGAACTGGAACCTCACGAATAGCTGCTAGCAGCTGAACAGGAAAAGCCCCCAAGCGGCTTACACTCCTGGCAATCAGTCTACAGTAAATCCCCCCCAAGAGCGAGACGATGCTCCGTGTTGAGGGTCAAGCAGTGAACAGACAGAGCTGTGGGTGTATTGTCCTTATATACACATTAGTACCACCCATTAGTACCACGCATACAGTTCAATTGCCATGGAGCCAAAGTCTTTCCCATAGTCTTTCATTATACGAATGGGCTCCATGGCATAGCTATCTGGGGTATCACCGCTCAAACAGGGGAAGCATCGAATGACCCGGCTTTCGTGTCTTTGCAGGGGAAAATCAAGCGTTTTCACATGGGGCCATAGTCTAAAGGCAGCAGGCGGGCAACCAGGCTCCTCCAATGCAATGTGGTGAGATTGGTCTCGTCACAGCTTATTTGTACAAAACATCAGTGGCTGTAGAACCCAAACTGACATGGCAGCCATTGGCACTATAAAGGACTTTGATCCTGACTCAGATTTATGGGCCTCTTGGATTGAAAGGCTTGAACAATATTTCACAGCTAATGACATTCCTGACAATAAGCAGGTCGCTGTTTTCCTAACAGTTATAGGAGCCAGAATGTATGATACGCTAAGGAGCCTCTTACACCCAGAGAAACCTGCCAGCAAGCCATTGGCAAGCTTGATTCCTCTGTTAAGTGGTCATTTCCAACCAAAACCACTAGAGATAGCAGAGAGATTTAAATTCTATAAAAGAAGACAAGAGCCTGGTGAATCAGTTTCAGCTTATGCCATTGCGTTACGGAAACTCGCCAGCACCTGCTGTTTTGGGGACTACCTGCCCACTGCTCTGCGAGACCAGTTTGTAATGGGCATTGCAAGTGATGCAGTGCTAAGGAGACTGCTTACAGAAGAAGATTTAACATTGAAAAAGGTAATGAACATGGCAAGCATTATAGAACAAGCCTCTAAGGATGCTAATCTATTACACAGCAAACTGGACAACACACAGGAGGCAGAGCTAGAAGTTTTAAAATGAGACGCTAGAGCATGGAGTATACCACAGGGAAAGAGACTTTCAAAACAGGAACATTCACATTACAAATGTTATCGCTGCGGAGCTGCTACACATGTTGCAACTACATGCAGATTCAAGGATGCCAAGTGTCATGCTTGTGGTAAAATGGGCCACCTACAAAGAGTGTGTAAATCCACAGCAGAGACAGGCAGTAATCGCTTGAGAGACAGAGCAAATAATGCCTATAGAGTACAAATGCAGCAGTCTTCTGAGGATTCAGATGAACAATTTCCTGTCCGAAATTGAAAAATATATAAAATAGGTTCTAATCTGGCTGCATTCACAGTTCAGGTTGTTGTAAATGGAAAGGAACTGACTATGAATTTTTGACACAGGTGCAGCTGTATCAGTGATTTATTTGAAAGACTGGAAACGCCTTAAAATACATAGGCCAATAATTCAGACAACAGTGAGACTGCAGACATATTCTAAAGAGCTGTTAATACCAGTGGGTTGTGTGACAGTCACAGTTACATTCAACAAGTGTAAGAAGAAACTACCTCTCTATATCTTAGAGAATGGAGGACCTCCACTTTTTGGTAGGGAGTGGATAAGAGCTCTCGGGATGCCTCAAGTGCATAAGTATCCATGTCATTTGTTGAATGAAAATCAGACCAGACTTGACTGGATTAGGGAACTACAGGAAAAGTATGCACCAGTGTTTGATGGCCAATTAGGGACTGTAAAGGGACAACAAGTTTCGTAAGAATTAAAGAAGGAACAATACCGAAATCTTTTAAAGCACCAAGCCTTTTGCTCTAAGGGCTGGAGTGGAGGCAGAATTGAGGAGATTAGAGGAGCTGAATATCATCTTCCGGGTTCACAATAGTGAGTGGGCTTTGTCCATTGTTCCTGTGAGAAAACGAAATGGGGAGATACGGATTTGTGGGGATTTCCACATGGTTCTTAACACACAGCTTAAAATAGATAAGTATCCCCTTCCTAGGGTAGATTAATTCATGCAGGATCGTCATGAATTTTGTGCTCATGTAATTGACAAACATGGGCTGCATACAACAGATGAGAAGGTCAAGGCATTACAGGATGCTCCAACTCAACGAAATGTGACACAACTAAGGTCCTATCTTGGTCTGTTTAATTATTACAACCGTTTTTTGCCACATTAGCTTATGTCCTGTACCCTTTACATTGTCTTCTAGAGAGTAAACGACAATTTCGCTGGACAGTAGAATGTGCTTCAGCTTTCCATAAGTCAAAAGAACTAGTGCGTAGTGCAGGTCTTTTAGTACACTACGACTTGCATCACAAGCAATGGAAACAGGCTTTTCCATCACCTTACAGACTGGGAGCAGTCCTGTCACATTCCATGGCTGATGGGAAAGACAGGCCAGTGGCTTTTGCCTCTAGATCGGTCACAGCTGCAGAAAAAAAACTATTCTCAAATAGATAAAGAGGCTCTGGCAATAGTATGGGCAGTAAAGAAATTCCATCTTTATATATATATATATGGTCGACCCTTCACACTGCTTACGAACCATAAACCTTTATTGACAATTTTGAACCCACAAAAAGGTATTTCAATCACGACAGCAGCAAGACTTCAGAGGTATGCCTTAACTCTGGGGGCTTATCAGTATCAGATACAATATCGTCCAAACGCTCTGCATTCTAATGCGGATGCATTCTCTAGACTTCCATTGAAAATGGATTCAGAATTAACTACCACAGAAAGATCTACAATATATTTTAGTGAGGTGATAACAGACAGATAAATTGCTCAGGAGACAACCAAGGACTCTTTGCTGAGGGAAATACTTGTTTTTGTATGCAAGGGTTGGCCACTAAAGACTCCAATACATCTCAAGTCATTCCAAACAAGAGCTCAGGAGTTATCAATTCGAGATGGCTGCTTAGTCTGGGGAGAAAGGGTGGTTATTCCTTTGATGTTACAACAACAGATTCCTGAAATTTTACATGCAGGTCATCCTGGCATAGTCCGCATGAAGCAGAAGGCAAGAGGTCATGTATGGTGGACAACCATTGATGAGGATATTGCCCGTTATGTTTCAGGTTGCACTGGTTGTGCACAAGCACAGCGCGACTTGCCACATGGTGCCGTACAACCTTGGACCTGGCCTCTATCACTATGGCAGAGAATTCACATAGACCTTGCTGGACCAATGGAAAATAAAATGTATCTGATTGTGGTAGATGCACATTCTAAATGGCCAGAAGTTCTATTCATGTCGCAAACCACTGCAGAAGCTACTGTTACAGCATTACAGAAACTATTTGCAACATTTGGCTTGCCCAGAGTGCTTGTTTCAGATAATGGACCGCAGTTTGTTTCTGGGCAATTTCAGGCTTTTCTCAAGGAAAACGCTATTCGGCATCATCGTACAGCACCGTATTATCCTGCTACTAATGGTCAAGCAGAACGTTTTGTTCAAACGTTAAAGGGTTTTCTGAGAAGTCTGAAAGCAGAAGGAAAGAGACCTGAACATCATTTGTCTGAGTTCCTTCTACAGTATCGAAATACACCTCATCCAACCACTAGACAACCTCCAGCATGCCTTATGTTAGGCCATGAACTCAGGACAAAGTTGGATCTGCTAAAACCAGAGATTCAACAAAGGGTCATCCAGCAACAATCGAAGATGCAAGTCAGAAAAGCAGGCCGTTGTTACCAGACAGGGGATTCTATTTGGATGCGTGTATAGCATCAGGAGAATCGTTGGAAAGAAGCAGAGATAAAGGAAGTCCTCGGGTCGGCGCACTATAAAGTTTTAACCTCTGATGGATGTTACACACGGAGACATACAAATCAACTTCGACCACGTATAACAGACAACCTATCAAAGTGGGTAGGGCCACTCATGCAACCAGACTCTGATTGGCATGGAGTTTGGCATGATGACATTTCTGAAGTCTGCAATACACCTGATACAGAGGCTCATGATGTAATAGGGGATGATTTGGAGGAAATACCCCATGAAACTGTCAGGGTGGCGGTCCGGTGCCCGGGACCCAGACACTGTCCGGGCGGCGGTGCATGGACTGGGACCCAGTATGCCTGATGTTCAGAATAGGAGTCACAGTGTGGAGGTGGATTAGCAGGGTCTGGTGCAGGGTAACTGCATGCCCCCTGGTGTTGAGCACCAGCGTTTGTGCAGCCACAACCAGAACCCTGATTCAGCTTATGCGGATCCCAGGAACTAGGAGCTTGGAAATTAAGCAGACCTCCCAGGAGCTGAATAGGGAGGCTCTGCAGCAAGATTGCATCCAGTACTAGAAACAAGGCAAGACGAGAGATAGGCACCAAACATGAAAACAAGACAGAACTAATAGAACCCAGAACCAGAGAAAGATAGTAAGCTAAACCCAGAACATATACACAAGACATGAGGAAAACATGAACATAACATGGGCATGACTGGACAGAACTGTACATGGACTGGGTATACAAACTAAAACAAGACAAGATAACATAGGCAAAACAAGAGGAGAAATAACTAAGTACTACATATGATAATCATGGGGATTTAGTCACATTATATGATCATACATTGCCTAAGCCTGCCAACAACGCCAATGTACCCCATATCTGGCAGGTCCTACACTGCCTAATGTATGCTAAAACAACCTAGGAAGACATATATAGCATTTACCTGCAAGAAAGGGCAGAGGCCTTGAGGAGCTGCCTGCAGGAACTCTGAAACAAAGGGAATGATGGAAAACAAACAGGTGTGGCAACATGAAACAAACATTTAAATTAATCCAAGAGACTGGGAAATTCAGGGACAGACTATAGGAATGAACCCAGAAATCCCAGCATAAAGAAAACCAGACATAGAATAGAAAACCAAAAAACCAAGAAAAATTAAACAAGCATTGTAAGAAGAGTACTGGATACCAGAAGCCATTGCCAGACATCTCCACAAAACAGAGCAGGACGTGACAGAAACTCAGGAACAAGAACTGCCAAGCCACAGTTCAAGTAACCACGAAGGCTGTGGTCATGAAAATACTGTCCATTCAACAAGAGAGAGAAGGGCCACAAACCGCTGGCAACCAAAAGATCCATTAAGGGACTATAGTCGGAGAAACTCCACAGTGAGGAGGCTGAAATGGTATTCTAGTAGGAGTAGAATAACCTGTCCTGAAAAAAAGATTGTAGATCTTGAAGATGATGGACAGAATGATGCAGATTAAGGACACATTTTTAAATAGTTATTTTATTACTGTTAACGTTTTTCTATTTTTTTTTGTTTTCTTTCTTTGGTTGAGAAAGGAAGGAGAAGTGATGTATGGGCGGTTGGGCTGTGTATGAGTGTGTGAGTGTATGAGTGTATGTATTGTGATGTATGGGCAGTTGGGCTGTGTGTGAGTGTATGAGTGTATGTATTGTGATGTATGGGCATTGGGCAGTTGGGCTGTTGTTGGCTGTGAATGATGCACTTCCTTTCTTTTGGTTCTTTACTTCCTGTTCCTGTTGGCAGTTGGTGGAATGTTCCAGGGATTTGAAATGGCGGCTGCAGAAACCCTGTGTAACAAGGCTGCAATATGAAGATCCTGTCATATATGTATTAATAAAGTGAGTACTTCGTTATACAGGAATTATTGGCTTATTTGTACAAAACACTTTTTTTAGTGTTTTTTTGTGACAGATCACTAAGTAAAGTGATTGTGATCATGTCACAGGGTTCACAGAAGTCATATAGTGCTGAGCAGGCGTATGCCATCCTTGCATTAGAGTCTGACGCGTCTATGTCGGACTCCGACCCTGATTTTGACCCCGCCAATTGCTCAGATACATCATCACTAGATACGGTGTCTGCTGCTAGTGATGTATCTAGTTATGTTGTATCTGTGCCTGCTAGTCACCCTGCCAGAAGGAGACATGCTGCTCCAGCTGGCAGTACTGCTGAGGAGTGGATAGTGCCTCATCGCCAGAGGCCAGATTTCCCTCCCTTTACTGCAAATCCTGGCATCAATTTGGATGTCGCAGGATTTAGACCTCTGCAGTTTATGGAGATGTTTCTGGGCGATAAGGTATTGGGGAATATTGTCGCCCAAACTAATTTATATGCCGATCAGTTCTGTGCTGCAAAGCCTGACTCTGTTTTGGCAAAGCAGCAATGGGCCCCCATCAATGTGCCAGAATTTAAAAGATTCTGGGCATTGACTATGCTGATAAGCATCATAAAGAAGCCCTCCATCCGCTCCTTCTCGACATACATTTACTCCCAATGTATGTCGAGGAAGAGGTATGAAATGATTCTGCATTTCATGCACTTCAGTGACAACAACCTGTGTCCCGTTAGGGAGCATTCTCAGTTTGCCTGGCTGTATAAAATCTGACCCCTGATTACTCACTTTGCTGCCAGATTTGCAGAGGCTTAAACACCTGTAATGAATATATGCATGGATGAATCCCTGATGTAGTATAAGGGAAGGCAGTTCAAGCAGTATATTGCTTCCGAGTACTTTAGGTATGGTGTAAAGGTGTATAAGCTCTGTGATAGCGCGACTGGGTATACTCAGGCCTTCCGGGTGTACGAGGGAAAGGATAGCTACCTTGACCCTCCAGGTTGCCCAGAACATATAGGAACAAGTGGCAAGATTGTCTGGTACCTGATATTCCCCCTGATGAACAATGGGTACCACTTGTACACTGACAATTTTTATCCAAGTGTACCTTTGTTCAAGCTACTTTACTGTTTTGATACAGTAGTTGTGGTACAATCAAAAAGAACAGCGCAGGTTTCCCAGGACAACTTGCACGCACCTGGCTACGAAGGTGGGAGACCTCAGCTCTGTGCCAAGAGGAGCTGTTGGCATTTAAGTACAGAGACAAGAAGGATGTGTACCTTCTTACCACAATCCACACTGTGGAGGTCTCTGTACGCTTTGCACACCCCAAACATCCCAACAAACCTATGCATAGGTGGTATCACTGTACTCAGAAGATGTTGCTCAACACATATTGGGGTGTTCTTTGGCAAAAACACCTAACAGGAGCTGTGAATCCATGCCTAAAGTAGAATGTGTGTGAAAAATAACACAAAAAAATGACTACCCAAACATTTGAAAGAGACTGGTGGTAGAATTAGTGCATGGAAAGTGTTAAAATACAACCATTTGAAATACCCTAGGGTGTCTACTTTTCAAAAACATATGGTTTGATGGGGGTAAATTACATTGGCCGACTTTTAAAATGTCCCAAATGGGACATGGGTGCATGATGGCCAGCTGTGAAAATTCCAAGTTGGAAAACTGGGATGCGCACGCTCCAAATAAGGTCTTTTAGCCCCCAGAGAACCAGACACACCTATACAAAAGTAGAATTAGTGCATGGGAAGTGTTAAAATACCACTATTCTAAATACCCTAGGGTGTCTACTTTTCAAAAGCATATGATTTGATGGCGGTAAATTACATTGGATGGCAAATGCCTGGTGGGCCGCGGTGGCCATGTGCCGAGGCCGGCAGGGGAGGTCCCATGCAGGGCCAGCGCTATCCGAGTGCCAGCCCCTCTGTTTTCAGTGATGGGCCGGTGGGGAGATCAAAGATCTCCCTCACCGGCCCACTTGAATAGACCTGCGGCTGTGGAGGGAGAGGAGAACCCGGCAGAGCTCTATCTTGCAGCTCCGCCGGGTTCCTCTTGCGAGATCCGGGGCATTGCCATGGCAACGCCCCCGATCTTGCGAGAGACTCACCACTAGGACCACCAAGAAAGATGTGAGAGTGCCGCCAACACCCTCCCAGGTACCACTGTGCCGGGCTAAAGGTAAGAAGGGAGGGGGTGTGACAGACCCCTTTTGGAGTGACAGATACCATCTCGGAGAATTGCCGTTGCATTTGGATTATTGTGGATTTCGGGTACTTGTGGATCCTTACGGTACACACCGCCACGTGGAGAGAACAATGGGTCGCGGCCATTTTGACCGCATGGACTAATGACCGAACACTCACACGACGAATTCCAACCTTACCGATAACGTACGCCCATGCTGGTCGACAGATCCAAAGTACCGAAATAAAGACACCGGATCCAAGAGAGAGTTTTTGTTTATGTTATATGGTTTCCGAGTATTTTCGTTATATATTGTGTGTGTTATTAAACCTGTAATAATTGTAAAATATTCTGCCTGGTACAGTGGGAGTGACTCCCACTGTAAATGTATTATCTCCTCCGGATACGGGGAGGAGTTGTTGTACGGCATAAAAGCCCGAGTTGCAGAATAAACATGATTCCTACTTTGACCCTCAACACAGAGTCTCGTCTCGTGCTTGGAGGGGATGGCTATTACTTGGATTCGTAATTACTGGGGACCTGTTATGCTTTAGCTGACTTCATCTTGAGGGGGAAAGGACACCTTCTCAGCGGCGTAAACCCCTACTACACCGGGGTGCCGCTACAATTGGTGGCAGCGGCGGGATCGTTCTTTCACCCCAGAAGGACAGCTACCGAGAGCAAACAGGATGGAGGCCTACTACGGAAGGTTGAAACGATCTACCCTAAAAGACTTGTTGGAGAGCCGTGGTCGTTCGGCTAGCAACAAAAAGAAACGAGACATTTTGGCAGAGTTGGTCGCATTGGACTTAGCTGAACAGAATGGAGAACTGGGTGTCGAACCAAACCCAGAACCGGAGATCGCATTGGTCCGAACCCCGGAAGACGAACGATTCGACCACGAGGTGAGGGTAAGGCTGGCTCACTACGGACCGAACCCATCACCTAGGATCGTGACTCAAGTAATCGCGGCGGTCGATGCCAACCGGCGCCAGGCTTCCACCAGCGCCAGTCCAGTTGCTGGGACTTTGCAAACTCCCGAGGAAAAGAGGAAAGTACACTTTGCCGCTTTTAAAAATTTTGTGGAAACAGAGGGGGAGATTGACCAATACTTAGCGGACTTTGAGCGTCAATGTGCCTTGCATAAAGTACCCTCCGAGGAGTGGGTCAAAATTTTGTCTGGCAAATTATCCGGACGAGCCAGTGATGCTTTCCGGGCGATCCCGGACCATGAGGTGGGAAATTATCGATTGGTAAAGGAAGCTCTATTGTCCCGATATGCGGTAACCCCCGAAGCATATCGGAGACGCTTCCGAGAATCCCGAAAGCAAACCGGTGACTCCTACACCGAATGGGCCTGCCGATTACAACGCACGGCTGGCCACTGGATGGATGGGTGCCAAGCTACCACCGCGGAGGAGGTATTACAATTGTTTTTGTTGGAGCATTTTTTTGAAAAGGTGGACAAGGAGCTCAGAGAGTGGATTCGGGATAGGAGACCCCTTACCCTACCCGAAGCCGCCCGGTTGGCCGACGAGTACGCAGACGCCCGCAAACCCGATCTCTCGGTCCAAAAGACAGCTGCCCGAGTAGAAAGCCGCCCCGTCGGCCCTACTCCAACCACCCCCGCTACTCAACCTAGCTACAACACTTCCTCCCGCTTCGCCCAGTCCAGTGTCCCGGACCGCCGGCGGTGCCATAGGTGCCAACAGGTGGGCCACCTGAGAGACAAATGCCCACTAGATCCAGCTCGACAAGCTTCTTGGAGGAAGCCCGCTGAAGGGAACACCCGGCCCTTTAACTCAGGGGCCCATTGCATTGAAGCCCAGCCCCTGGGGGAAGAGCAATGGGAAATTTTGCACGAGGCCAACCCCCTATATGCGGCTGCCGTAGACAACCGCCAACATCACCGACAAACAGTCCGAGTAAATGGACAAGTTGTCAGTGGATTACGAGACACTGGGGCCACCCTAACATTGATCCAACACGACCTGGTCCCTGAAAAGGAACATACTGGACAAACGGTGGCCGTTAGAGTGGCCGGGGGTGCGGTGCATCGCCTCCCCACGGCCCGAGTGCATTTGGATTGGGGGGTGGGAGCTGGCCAAGTGAATGTGGGCCTGATGAAAGGGCTACCAGCGGAAGTACTCTTGGGAAATGATCTAGCCCCGCTGTTATCCGCTTTTGCTCCTCAAGGCCCTGCTGGAGCCTGCCCTGTCACCACCCGGGCTCAGGCTCGTGCCATTGGAATCGGCCCGCCGGTCGTGGAGACCCAGGTAAGATCTAACCCTCCGACTGTGACCTTGGGACAGACCCCCTTAGACCCCCTTAGACCCCTGAGACTTTTGGGAGGGAGACGCGGGAAGACGTCACTCTACGGAAGTATAGGGATAAGGCTGACAAAAAGGAGCTAGGGACGGATGGGGAAAGCTACGAGTGGGTGGGGGATAGACTGTATAGGATCCCCCAGGAGCCCGCAACAGGTAAAAACCCCGTCCAGCTGAAGCAACTAGTGCTCCCGAAAAAGTACCGACAAGAGATCATGAGGATCGCTCACGATATACCCTTAGCTGGCCATTTAGGAGTACGTCGCACGGGCCATAGGATTACCCAGAATTTCTTCTGGCCAGGGTTTAACCGGGACGTGCGACACTACTGCAGAACCTGTGACACTTGCCAACGGGTGGGTAAGAGGGGGGATCGCCCAAAGGCCAAATTAATGTCGATGCCGATCATTGGGGAACCTTTCTATAGGGTCGCCGTCGACATTGTAGGCCCCCTAGCGCGACCTAGCCCATCCGGTAAGAAGTATATTCTTACTGTGGTGGACTATGGGACCCGGTACCCAGAGGCAGTACCCCTGTCAAATATTGAAGCGGAGACAGTAGCCGATGCCTTGGTTAAGATATTCACTCGGGTGGGGTTCCCTAAAGAAATCCTATCCGACCAGGGAACCCAGTTCACTGCCGTACTCACACAGCAGTTATGGAAAGTGTGCCACATTAAACCCCTGCTCAGTTCCCCGTACCACCCCCAAACTAACGGTCTCTGTGAGCGCTTTAATGGGACGCTCAAACAAATGTTGAGGACCTTTACGGATGGTTGCAGAGACTGGGAAAGGTTCTTACCCCACCTGTTATTTGCATATAGGGAGGTCCCCCAAGAATCTACGGGTTTTTCTCCTTTTGAGTTATTGTATGGGAGGAGGGTGCGAGGACCCCTCGATCTCATTCGGGACCACTGGGAAGGGGAGACCGAACAGGCAGGGACGCCTATTGTGCCATATGTCCTGGAACTCCGGGACCGCATGGAGCAACTCTCCCTATTGGTAAGGGAGAATCTCCAGGCGGCCCAGGGGCGACAGAAACGATGGTACGATAGGGGTGCCCGGCAACGACTATTCCAAATACGGCAGAAGGTATTGGTGCTAAAACCGGTGAAGGACAACAAACTGCAAGCTGCGTGGCAGGGTCCTTACAAGGTTTTAGCCCAACTCTGTGATACCACCTACCTTATTGCCAGCTGTGCAGATGAAAGGATCCAACGATCCTTTCATGTGAACATGTTGAAGGAGTACCAAGAACGGCAAGAAGATATTCACGCTGTTTGTGCCCCAGCTACTGATGACCCCGAAAATTTACCCCTACCTGACCTGCTAGAAAGGGAGACTCACCCCGACCCAGTTAGCCTAGTGAAGCTGGGAGAGCGACTGAACCCTACGGAGCTGGAGCAAGCTAGACAGCTCCTATGGGAGAAACAGAGTACCTTCTCCCAGGAGCCAGGATACACCACCCTGGCCATACACAAGGTAGAAACCCCAGGGCAGGCCCCCCTCCGACAACCTCCTTACCGTATTCCGGAAGCCGTCCGGGACGGGATGCTAAAGGAAATACGGGAAATGACCCAGCTGGGGGTCATTGAGCCATCAGACAGTCCCTGGGCCTCTCCCGTAGTCCTAGTCCCCAAGAAAGACTACCACTGACGCTTACCCCATGCCCCGGGTAGACGAATTATTAGATCGCATAGCCAGGGGTAACTATCTCTCTACCATAGACCTCTGCAAGGGTTATTGGCAGATTCCCCTGGCCGAGGATGCCGTCCCCAAGTCGGCATTTGTCACCCCGTTTGGCCTATACCAATTTAAGGTCATGCCATTCGGGATGAAAAATGCCCCGGCTACGTTCCAGCGAATGGTGGATCGGCTCCTCGATGGATTCCAGGAGTTTGCGTGTGCATACCTGGATGACATTGCGATCTACAGTGAGTCTTGGGAAGAACATTTAGTCCACATAGGAGTAGTACTAGATAAAATTCGGGCCGCGGGCCTGACACTAAAACCCGAGAAGTGCCATTTAGGAATGGCCGAGGTCCAATACTTGGGTCACCGAGTAGGGTGTGGGAACCAGAGGCCAGAGCCTGCCAAGGTTGAAGCAGTAGCGAACTGGCCCACACCTAATACCAAGACCCAAGTATTGGCCTTCTTAGGGACCGCCGGGTATTATAGGCGTTTTGTCCCTGATTATAGTACGGTAGCCAAGCCCTTGACTGACTTGACCAAGAAAAATCTACCTAGACAGGTCCTGTGGTCTCCCGCTTGCGAAGCCGCATTCCAATCGCTCAAACATGCCCTTGTTAATGCTCCTGTCTTGGCTGCCCCAGTACCTAACAAACGTTTCCTTGTACATACAGACGCTTCCATGTATGGACTGGGGGCTGTGCTGAGCCAAATCGGGGAAGATGGAAAAGAGCATCCGGTCGCATACCTCAGCCGAAAGTTGTTACCGAGGGAAGTGAGTTATGCGGCCGTAGAGAAAGAGTGCCTGGCCCTGGTATGGGCATTGAAAAAACTAACCCCGTATTTGTATGGACAAGAATTTTCCTTGGTAACCGACCACAATCCATTGGTAGGGCTTAACCGGGTCGCAGGAGACAATGGCTGATTGCTAAGATGGAGCTTGGCCCTGCAAACATACAATTTCACCATCAGCTATCGACCCGGTAAGCTAAATGGCAACGCCGATGGGTTGTCTCGACAACTGGACAATTCTCCGGACAAGTGAATTCCGGTCATCCCTAAGTTAATCCGAAAGGATCAAGCCAGGTCTGCCGGAGTGTACCACTAGGAGGGAGCCGTGTAAAAGACCCCTTTTGGAGTGACAGATACCATCTCGGAGAATTGCCGTTGCATTTGGATTATTGTGGATTTCGGGTACTTGTGGATCCGTACGGTACACACCGCCACGTGGAGAGAACAATGGGTCGCGGCCATTTTGACCGCATGGACTAATGACCGAACACTCACACGACGAATTCCAACCTTACCGATAACGTACGCCCATGCTGGTCGACAGATCCAAAGTACCGAAATAAAGACACCGGATCCAAGAGAGAGTTTTTGTTTATGTTATATGGTTTCCGAGTAAATGGTGCAAACGTGTATCTAGCGAACGGCCCAACCGATCTAGGGGATTTTCACGTATATTGTTCCCTTAGATCTCCGTTCCCTAATACACATAGCACATTGTATTTTCGTTATATATTGTGTGTGTTATTAAACCTGTAATAATTGTAAAATATTCTGCCCGGTACAGTGGGAGTGACTCCCACTGTAAATTTATTATCTCCTCCGGATACGGGGAGGAGTTGTTGTACGGCATAAAAGCCCGAGTTGCAGAATAAACATGATTCCTACTTTGACCCTCAACACAGAGTCTCGTCTCGTGCTTGGAGGGGATGGCTATTACTTGGATTCGTAATTACTGGGGACCTGTTATGCTTTAGCTGACTTCATCTTGAGGGGGAAAGGACACCTTCTCAGCGGCGTAAACCCCTACTACACCGGGGTGCCGCTACAGGGGGATATAATGCCTGCTTATTTTTTTATTTGTTTTTTTACCCCCAACACACAATCCCTTCTAACATTCACCCACAGCACCCTAAAACACATCAAACACAGCACCCTCACACACAGCACCGTAAAACACATCACACACTGCATCCTTACCCACAGCACACTCATACACAGCACCCTAAAACACATCACACAAAGCACCCTAAAACACATCACACACAGCACCCTCACACACAGCACACACAGCACCCTTACACACAGCACACACAGCACCCTTACCCACAGCACCCTCACACACAGCACCCTTACCCACAGCACCCTTACCCACATCACACACAGCACCCTCACACACATCACATACAGCACCCTCACACACGGCACACACAGCACCCTCACACACAACACACACAGAACCCTTACCCACAGCACCCTCACACACAGCACCCACACAGCACCCTCACACACACACACAATACTTCCAAACACATTGTTTTTTGCCTAGGTGCCACTCCGATCTCAAAATAAAAAATACCTTGTTGGAAGTGCACTCACAGGACTCGATACTGTGGCCAAAAATGTGCTATTTATTCAAGCTTCAAAAGTTGATTACATAGGAAAATTACAGCTAAACAAAAACACAGCAGAAATGTAAAAAGAGCCCTGGTCCTTAACGGTAAGAAAATTGAAAAACGGCCTGGTCACTAAGGAGTTCATTATATATTTTTTGTGATGACACAGAAAAGGATGATAAAGGTAAATTATATCCTTTATTTACTTATTTTTCAGCTATAATAAATGGCTTGATTTTACACAGTAATAAATGTAAAGAATTCTAACTAGATTCTTTAAACTTACAATTAGCTCACACCGTGTATTGCAATACAGTACAAGAGAACTCACATTGTATTTCAGCAGATATTTAAATCAAACATGATTTTACATGATAAACTGTAGGTCAACCAGATCAAAAATGTTTCTTTTAAACTGCATCTGCAGTTGTCATAAATTATTGTATTTGATAAAAATAATTCATGAGATTTTTTGAATTTGATATGAAATGAGTCTAACAAACATCCAGCTGGGAGTATTAACGTATAAAATAGCATGAACAACCTATCACTATACTTCTGTTCAGACTGTACATTTCTTTGAATTTGCAAATGAAGCATGGAGGTTTGTCTCCTCTATGCGTAAGGTTTTTAGGATTTTATATGAGAGCAAATCTTTAGTTCTGTGCTATAGACACACTTAAGGGGGTAAACTCGCCTTTAAGGTGCGGTCAAGACTACTCAAAAGTGCTTCAAATGTGTCTGCATCTAATAAATTTGATTTGACTTTATAAAACTGCTGAATATTTATCAACACTTCCACTGGGTTATCAAGAAAGACTATTTTCAAAACTCTTTGTAAACTAACTCAATGTCTGCTATGGACAAGGGTCTAGACACGCATTTTTGAGAAATTAAAATCCACTGAGAATCCATCTTAGTTTTAACCTAAATTGGTGCCGTTTTTGCAGGAATACTGAACTCACAATTGCCTTGAACATCTGCAAAGAAATCACAATCTGTTATGCACAACCTTTGTATCAGGTTCTGCAGCATTGCATGCAGTTACAACAGCATTTATTTTTTTCTAATTGTGATTTCAATGAATTCATTTGAGACATGCAGTCTGAATTATCAGCTTCTTTCTGGCTGCTAGAAGCAAGGATCCTAATAGCTCCCTCTGCATCTTTCAACCTTTCTAAAAGCTGCTCATTACAACTATGCAAATCCTTATTTTCTTAAAGCATTTGCTGACTACCTACACACAAAGCAGCAGCACTTTGCGCAGACAGTTTGAACGATTCCACATCCTTCTTTAAACTAGAAACATCTGCCTCTATTTTTTATTTTTTTTGCTTATTTAAAGATTTGTATTTCTTCGCAATCCAATAGGCAGCATAAATTAAAGCAATTTTACCAGTAGATGTCGACAATTTATTTTCAATAATTGCCCTGGCCACACAGTCCTGAGCATTAAGCCACAGATCTAATGCTCCCTCCATCCATTTAATTATCGCTTCAGTGTTAGAGAACTTTGCAATCTTTTACAATAAACTCTCCATCATTGACAAAACAGAATTCGCTGATATTCCTATACACAATATCTGAACAGCATCCCAATTCATTATACATTCTATGCACTTATAAAAATGCTTCTAAGTCACACTAAATCCCTCCTACCTGGCTCGCCAAGGAATTATGACCCTCTTACAAGTTTATTATTTGTAAGACACAAATAAAAGTGTATAAAAAATATCATTGTTAATATTGATTTAGGATACTGTTACAGATTTTAAGAGGATATACACATTACAGATACGTAGGAAAAGAGCAATACTTAAACATTTAAATAGAGATCTTTCCCTTGCGCCTTTATCCTGGGTAGTCTGTGACAATCTCTTTCAGTTCACCATGGCCTTCTGCTTGCTGCACTATCCTCCTCAAAAGAGACAAGAAACTGACCTTGGCTTTTGTCCTTTTTAAAGAATGAATCTTGCAATCCTTAACTACATATCCCACAACTCCTTTCGCCTCCCAAAAAGTGGTTAGTCAAGTCCGTTGTTCCAGAGAGTTCTGTCTTGACACAAGTCATTGCCTTTGATCTCTTCCCTTCAGCTACAGTTTACATTCTGTAGGAAGTTACCAGTTAGGCCTGTTTGAAACCAGTCACATATGCAGAAAGCTATATACAATATTGCAGTGTTTTGCATATCAATTTCTAACACATGAAGGCGACACAGTGGTTGATAGGACCTGGGAAGAAGGATACCACTGAAACAGAACATTAGGCTGTAGTGGTTATAGGCTTGTAAAGGTCAACCAGTTTAAAAAAAATACCTTTAAAACTATGTTCTTAGATCTAAAAGAATATTGAATTTGATATAATAAAAGGTTGGATTTGCTATAAAAAAAATATTTATGTACAACAGGACACCCAAAGATCTGAGTATCACACACACTGTAATGTCATACATTTTTTTATTTTACACTTGAAACATTAGAATACCAGCTCTACAAGGTAACAATATTTTATTTTACTGAGACCTCATTTATAATCTCTTGATTTGATACCGAAAATATTTTCTTGGTTCTAAATAGACCTTCACAGTCATAACTAGCACAAGCAATATATTCACAGTAGACTAAATTTTTTATTATTTGTTTTATTTTATGGACTTGATTTTCACCAGGTTTAATATCTATATTTTAAAAACTGCATATGCAGAAGTAAATAATAATTTTATTTTATAACGTAACTGACTGTATTTTTTTATAAGCTATAGAAAAAATGCATGTAAATCCAATTGCTTGCCCAAGGAATTAGTATTTCAAACACTCTTTAATGTTATGTATTTTTTATTTTATTTTACAATAGATTTATATGAAGAACCAACTATACATGGTAAAATATTTTTTTTAACAGCACCCTTAATTATAATAAATTGCTTGATTTGACACAGTAATTAATGTAACTTTGTTTTACTAGATCCTTAAACACATAAGTGGCACACATATTGCATTGCAATTCAGTAAAAAAAAAAACTCACATTGTATTGCAATAGACATATCAAGGAAAAATGATTTTACAAGATAAACTGAAGGTCCACCAGACCAAAAAAGCTTTAAAAAAGTGCATCTACAGTTGTCATAAATCATTGTATTTGATAAAATAAATGAGCATTTTTAAAATTTGATATAAAAATAGGGTTGTTACGTGCACATGTATGCCCAAGACATGAGTAAAACAAACACTCTTTAATATAAGGTACTCATTTACATTTTATTTTATATTGGAAACAGATGGAAAACCAAAAGTTAAAGTAATTTTAAATTTGAATGCATTCTCAATGATAATAAATTAGTTGATTTGATACAGAAAGGTATGTAGTTTGTTCTACCTTGATCCCTAAAGATACAAGTAGCATACACATTGTATTGTAATATACTTTTTTGTTTTATTTTTTTGATTAAAAATGAAAAATTAGGTCCAGTAGGATTAATAATTTACTTTTATTTTAAACTCCATCCTCCGTAGTTGTAATGAATCATTTTATTTGATATAAGAAATTATTTGATTTATTTGATTTGATTGTGTTAAGATCGAACTGGATGTCCAAGACCTGAGTATCAATCAAACTGTAATTTTTTTAAAAATGTATTTTATTATAGACGCATATGGAACAGAAGCTCAAGAAGGTACAATTATATCCTTTATTTAATGATTTCTCAGGAATAATACATTACTTGATTTGATACAGAATTTAATTTATTTAGTTATAACTGTATCAACAAAGTCACATGTAGCACACACAGTATAAGGTAATAGATTTGATCAAAATTATGATGTTATCATCCAGCCAAGAAATACAGTTCCAGTCTTCCTAATATTAATTCTGTGCATATTTCTATGCATTGAATTGCAATCCTTGGCTGAGAGTTGTGCGGTTATATTATCAGTTTATAAAAGGCTGTCTGGATCGGCACCCAGCCCTGCAGAACTACAGAAGCCTGATGTACAGCACAACCACCTATGGAGGAGACAAAGTATTTGATAGTATCAGGAAAGAAGGAAACCACTGAAAAAATACAGTGGGCTGTAGTGGATATGGGCGTGTAAAGGTCAACCAGTTTAAAAATTGGACCTTTAAAACTATGTTCTTAGATCTAATGAAATATTGAATTTGCAATAAAAAATGTTTGAATTTGATATAGAAAAAAATCGTTTATATACAACAGGACACTCAACGATCTGACTATCACACTGTAATGTCATACTTTTTTTTTTGACAATATTTGTTTGAGTATGTTTTTTCCACAGAGTAGGTAAAACTTGGAGCATATGTTATGACATAGATCATTTGTACTACACATCAATTTTCTTACTGTTAATTCAATTGTTTTGACATTATACAATGAGCAATGCGCATTATGAAGCTTAAGATCTGAGTCGAGCCATATTTTGTGTGCTGCTGATATTGCCTTAGGCTATGGATGTGCAGTTCTCCTAGCTAGGTTTCCTAGCATTATAGGCATCTGCAGGTAGACTTGGTTGGGCTGATAGTGAGCAATTGCGTTCGTATTGATGTTCTGTCAGGTAGGTGTGTGTGGGTTGGATGGGAGGGAGGGGATAGGGAAGTGGGAGATGAATGGTTTTGAAGGGGAAGGAAGTGAGATTATGAAGAAGACATAAAAGAATGAGAGAGATTGAGAGGAAAAAAAGGAGGGGAGGGGGAGTTGCAGTAGTGTAGTTCAGGTGTTTGGTTCGACACAGTAGTGGTTGATGGAAAGGGTGTTGTCAGTATATGGGCGGACTGACTTTCCTCAGCCTTTGGGGGTCTAGGTGTCTCATCTGGTCTGTCATGGACTGTCCTCTGGGTGGGAGGACAGGCACATCTGGATGTGGCGGGGGGGTTAGTGTTTCAAATTCTAGTTTTGGTGATATAGTCTAACCAGGGGTACAAAGTTAAGGCACATTTGTTAGAGCGGCCTCTCAGGTCCACAGTCAGGGTCTCCATAATATGCATCTCTTAGATCCTGGAGGCCCATTACTGAAAGATAGGTGCACCTGTCTGTTTCCATAGTGTCGGGATAAGGGACTTTGCCGCCATAAGTAGCTAGTTAGGGACTTCTTTTATGAGGCTATGGGACAACTCATGTGGTGTAGAAGCATTGGAAAAGGTTGTAGTGGGAGGTCTGTGCCCGTAATCTCACGGGTTTTAGAATGCACCATAGCCCAATAGGGAGCGATCACTGGGCAGGAACACCAGTTATACAATTTTCTTAATTTTACCCTTAAATGATATGGAACACCAGGTCTAGAAGGTAAAACAATATCTTATTTTACAGAGACCTCATTTATAATAAATCTCTTGATTTGATACAGAAATTATGTATTTAGTTCTAAATGGACCTTCACAGACATAACTAGCAAAAACAATATATTCACAATAGACTTATTTTAATTTTTTTTTTAAATCTTCATTTTATTGTGCAGTTAGTGAACAAAGCAAGTTAGTCGCGCGACAACATCAGGACAAACCAAATGATAAATTACATAGTGTAACAATGACCATACCAGCTGTGTGGTAGGTTGAGGGTAGTTGGCGTTACAGAAAGTAGTGGCGGTGAGGTGAAAACTCCTACAACCTAATGTTACGCACAGGGCAATAATAGAACCACTGGGAAACACGTAATTTTTTATAAATGTGTTGTTTCATGGACTTGCTTTTCACCAGGTTTAAGTTTTTTTTTTTTTAAACTGAATATGGAGATGTAATCACTTATATTATTTTATAAAATAATTTATTGTATGAGTTATAGAAAAACATGTGTTTAGATCAAACTGTTCAAGAAATTTCTGTATTAAAAACCCTTTTTAATGTTATGTGTGTTTTATTTTATTTTACAGTAGATACAAATGGACCACCATCTATACCTGGTAAAATAATATTTTTCTTGACCACATCCTCAATTATAATAAATTAATTGATTTGACGCATTAATACATGTCGAAAATGGTAACTAGATCCATAAACACATAAGAAGCTCACACCTTGTATTACAACACAGTACAAATTTACTCACATTGTATTTCAGTAGATATTTAAATTAAACAGGATTTTACATTATAAACTGTAGGTCTACCAGATCAAAAATAAATATTTTTTTAAACTGCATCTGCAGTTGTAATGAATAATTTTATTTGATATTAGAAATAATTAGATTTATTGGATTGATATAGAAAAAATGTATTTACATCAAACTGGATGTCTAAAAAATGAGTATCACATACACTGTAATGTAATATTTTCAAAATGTTTTTTTATAGAATTGTATGACACAAATAAGCAAGGTGAAGGTAAATCTATATCCTTTTTTTACTGATTTTTCAGCGATAATAAATAACTTGATTTCACACAGTGATAAATGTAAATTATTGTAACTAGATTCTTTAAACTTACATGTACTTCACACCTTGTACTGCAATACAGTACAAAAGAACTCACATTGTATTTCAGCAGATATTTAAATTAAACAGGATTTTACATTATAAACTGTAGGTCTACCAGATCAAAAAAAAATATTTTTTTAAACTGCATCTGCAGTTGTAATAAATTATTGTATTTGATAAGACGAATTGATGAGATTTTTGAATTTGATATAAAAATAATGTTTTAGATGCACCTGTATGCCCAATACATGTGTCTAACAAACACACTTTAACACAAGAAACATCAAGTAAAGTAATTTTTAATTTGAATGCACACTCAATAATAATAAATGAGTTGGTTTGAAACAGAGAAGTATACAGTTTGTTCTAACAAGATCCATAAAGACACAAGTAGCACACAATTTATTTTCTAATATACTGTTTTATTTTCTTTTTGGTTAAAGGTCTAAAGTTAGGTTCGTTAGGAATAATAATGTACTTTTTTAAACTACATCCTCCCTAGTTGTAATGAATAATTTTATTTGATATCAGAAATAATTAGATTTATTGGATTGATATAGAAAAAATGTATTTACATCAAACTTGATGTCTAAAAAATGAGTATCACATACACTGTAATGTAATATTTTCAAAATGTTTTTTTATAGAATTGTATGACACAAATAAGCAAGGTGAAGGTAAATCTATATCCTTTTTTTACTGATTTTTCAGCGATAATAAATAACTTGATTTCACACAGTGATAAATGTAAATTATTGTAACTAGATTCTTTAAACTTACATGTACTTCACACCTTGTACTGCAATACAGTACAAAATAACTCACATTGTATTTCAGCAGATATTTAAATTAAACAGGATTTTACATTATAAACTGTAGGTCTACCAGATCAAAAATAAACATTTTTTTAAACTGCATCTGCAGTTGTAATAAACTATTGTATTTGATAAGACGAATTGATGAGATTTTTGAATTTGATATAAAAAATAATGTTTTAGATGCACCTGTATGCCCAAGACATGTGTCTAACAAACACACTTTAACACAAGAAACATCAAGTCAAGTAATTTTTAATTTGAATGCACACTCAATAATAATAAATGAGTTGGTTTGAAACAGATAAGTATACAGTTTGTTCTAACAAGATCCATAAAGACACAAGTAGCACACAATTTATTTTCTAATATACTGTTTTATTTTCTTTTTGGTTAAAGGTCAAAAGTTAGGTTCGTTAGGAATAATAATGTACTTTTTTAAACTACATCCTCCCTAGTTGTAATGAATAATTTTATTTGATATCAGAAATAATTAGATTTATTGGATTGATATAGAAAAAACGTATTTACATCAAACTGGATGTCTAAAAAATGAGTATCACATACACTGTAATGTAATATTTTCAAAATGTTTTTTTATAGAATTGTATGACACAAATAAGCAAGGTGAAGGTAAATCTATATCCTTTTTTTACTGATTTTTCAGCGATAATAAATAACTTGATTTCACACAGTGATAAATGTAAATTATTGTAACTAGATTCTTTAAACTTACATGTACTTCACACCTTGTACTGCAATACAGTACAAAAGAACTCACATTGTATTTCAGCAGATATTTAAATTAAACAGGATTTTACATTATAAACTGTAGGTCTACCAGATCAAAAATAAATATTTTTTTAAACTGCATCTGCAGTTGTAATAAATTATTGTATTTGATAAGACGAATTGATGAGATTTTTGAATTTGATATAAAAAATAATGTTTTAGATGGACCTGTATGCCCAAGACATGTGTCTAACAAACACACTTTAACACAAGAAACATCAAGTCAAGTAATTTTTAATTTGAATGCACACTCAATGATAATAAATGAGTTGGTTTGAAACAGAGAAGTATACAGTTTGTTCTAACAAGATCCATAAAGACACAAGTAGCACACAATTTATTTTCTAATATACTGTATTATTTTCTTTTTGGTTAAAGGTCAAAAGTTAGGTTCGTTAGGAATAATAATGTACTTTTTTAAACTACATCCTCCCTAGTTGTAATGAATAATTTTATTTGATATCAGAAATAATTAGATTTATTGGATTGATATAGAAAAAATGTATTTACATCAAACTGGATGTATAAAAAATGAGTATCACATACACTGTAATGTAATATTTTCAAAATGTTTTTTTATAGAATTGTATGACACAAATAAGCAAGGTGAAGGTAAATCTATATCCTTTTTTTTAACTGATTTTTCAGCGATAATAAATAACTTGATTTCACACAGTGATAAATGTAAATTATTGTAACTAGATTCTTTAAACTTACATGTACTTCACACCTTGTACTGCAATACAGTACAAAATAACTCACATTGTATTTCAGCAGATATTTAAATTAAACAGGATTTTACATTATAAACTGTAGGTCTACCAGATCAAAAATAAATATTTTTTTAAACTGCATCTGCAGTTGTAATAAATTATTGTATTTGATAAGACGAATTGATGAGATTTTTGAATTTGATATAAAAAATAATGTTTTAGATGCACCTGTATGCCCAAGACATGTGTCTAACAAACACACTTTAACACAAGAAACATCAAGTCAAGTAATTTTTAATTTGAATGCACACTCAATGATAATAAATGCGTTGGTTTGAAACAGAGAAGTATACAGTTTGTTCTAACAAGATCCATAAAGACACAAGTAGCACACAATTTATTTTCTAATATACTGTTTTATTTTCTTTTTGGTTAAAGGTCAAAAGTTAGGTTCGTTAGGAATAATAATGTACTTTTTTAAACTACATCCTCCCTAGTTGTAATGAATAATTTTATTTGATATCAGAAATAATTAGATTTATTGGATTGATATAGAAACAACGTATTTACATCAAACTGGATGTCTAAAAAATGAGTATCACATACACTGTAATGTAATATTTTCAAAATGTTTTTTTTATAGAATTGTATGACACAAATAAGCAAGGTGAAGGTAAATCTATATCCTTTTTTTTACTGATTTTTCAGCGATAATAAATAACTTGATTTCACACAGTGATAAATGTAAATTATTGTAACTAGATTCTTTAAACTTACATGTACTTCACACCTTGTACTGCAATACAGTACAAAAGAACTCACATTGTATTTCAGCAGATATTTAAATTAAACAGGATTTTACATTATAAACTGTAGGTCTACCAGATCAAAAAGAAATATTTTTTAAAACTGCATCTGCAGTTGTAATAAATTATTGTATTTGATAAGACGAATTGATGAGATTTTTGAATTTGATATAAAAAATAATGTTTTAGATGCACCTGTATGCCCAAGACATGTGTCTAACAAACACACTTTAACACAAGAAACATCAAGTCAAGTAATTTTTAATTTGAATGCACATTCAATGATAATAAATGAGTTGGTTTGAAACAGAGAAGTATACAGTTTGTTCTAACAAGATCCATAAAGACACAAGTAGCACACAATTTATTTTCTAATATACTGTATTATTTTCTTTTTGGTTAAAGGTCAAAAGTTAGGTTCGTTAGGAATAATAATGTACTTTTTTAAACTACATCCTCCCTAGTTGTAATGAATAATTTTATTTGATATCAGAAATAATTAGATTTATTGGATTGATATAGAAAATATGTATTTACATCAAACTGGATGTATAAAAAATGAGTATCACATACACTGTAATGTAATATTTTCAAAATGTTTTTTTTATAGAATTGTATGACACAAATAAGCAAGGTGAAGGTAAATCTATATCCTTTTTTTACTGATTGTTCAGCGATAATAAATAACTTGATTTCACACAGTGATAAATGTAAATTATTGTAACTAGATTCTTTAAACTTACATGTACTTCACACCTTGTACTGCAATACAGTACAAAATAACTCACATTGTATTTCAGCAGATATTCAAATTAAACAGGATTTTACATTATAAACTGTAGGTCTACCAGATCAAAAATAAATATTTTTTTAAACTGCATCTGCAGTTGTAATAAACTATTGTATTTGATAAGACGAATTGATGAGATTTTTGAATTTGATATAAAAAATAATGTTTTAGATGCACCTGTATGCCCAAGACATGTGTCTAACAAACACACTTTAACACAAGAAACATCAAGTAAAGTAATTTTTAATTTGAATGCACACTCAATAATAATAAATGAGTTGGTTTGAAACAGAGAAGTATACAGTTTGTTCTAACAAGATCCATAAAGACACAAGTAGCACACAATTTATTTTCTAATATACTGTTTTATTTTCTTTTTGGTTAAAGGTCTAAAGTTAGGTTCGTTAGGAATAATAATGTACTTTTTTAAACTACATCCTCCCTAGTTGTAATGAATAATTTTATTTGATATCAGAAATAATTAGATTTATTGGATTGATATAGAAAAAATGTATTTACATCAAACTTGATGTCTAAAAAATGAGTATCACATACACTGTAATGTAATATTTTCAAAATGTTTTTTTATAGAATTGTATGACACAAATAAGCAAGGTGAAGGTAAATCTATATCCTTTTTTTTACTGATTTTTCAGCGATAATAAATAACTTGATTTCACACAGTGATAAATGTAAATTATTGTAACTAGATTCTTTAAACTTACATGTACTTCACACCTTGTACTGCAATACAGTACAAAATAACTCACATTGTATTTCAGCAGATATTTAAATTAAACAGGATTTTACATTATAAACTGTAGGTCTACCAGATCAAAAATAAACATTTTTTTAAACTGCATCTGCAGTTGTAATAAACTATTGTATTTGATAAGACGAATTGATGAGATTTTTGATTTTGATATAAAAAATAATGTTTTAGATGCACCTGTATGCCCAAGACATGTGTCTAACAAACACACTTTAACACAAGAAACATCAAGTCAAGTAATTTTTAATTTGAATGCACACTCAATAATAATAAATGAGTTGGTTTGAAACAGATAAGTATACAGTTTGTTCTAACAAGATCCATAAAGACACAAGTAGCACACAATTTATTTTCTAATATACTGTTTTATTTTCTTTTTGGTTAAAGGTCAAAAGTTAGGTTCGTTAGGAATAATAATGTACTTTTTTAAACTACATCCTCCCTAGTTGTAATGAATAATTTTATTTGATATCAGAAATAATTAGATTTATTGGATTGATATAGAAAAAACGTATTTACATCAAACTGGATGTCTAAAAAATGAGTATCACATACACTGTAATGTAATATTTTCAAAATGTTTTTTTATAGAATTGTATGACACAAATAAGCAAGGTGAAGGTAAATCTATATCCTTTTTTTACTGATTTTTCAGCGATAATAAATAACTTGATTTCACACAGTGATAAATGTAAATTATTGTAACTAGATTCTTTAAACTTACATGTACTTCACACCTTGTACTGCAATACAGTACAAAAGAACTCACATTGTATTTCAGCAGATATTTAAATTAAACAGGATTTTACATTATAAACTGTAGGTCTACCAGATCAAAAATAAATATTTTTTTAAACTGCATCTGCAGTTGTAATAAATTATTGTATTTGATAAGACGAATTGATGAGATTTTTGAATTTGATATAAAAAATAATGTTTTAGATGGACCTGTATGCCCAAGACATGTGTCTAACAAACACACTTTAACACAAGAAACATCAAGTCAAGTAATTTTTAATTTGAATGCACACTCAATGATAATAAATGAGTTGGTTTGAAACAGAGAAGTATACAGTTTGTTCTAACAAGATCCATAAAGACACAAGTAGCACACAATTTATTTTCTAATATACTGTATTATTTTCTTTTTGGTTAAAGGTCAAAAGTTAGGTTCGTTAGGAATAATAATGTACTTTTTTAAACTACATCCTCCCTAGTTGTAATGAATAATTTTATTTGATATCAGAAATAATTAGATTTATTGGATTGATATAGAAAAAATGTATTTACATCAAACTGGATGTATAAAAAATGAGTATCACATACACTGTAATGTAATATTTTCAAAATGTTTTTTTATAGAATTGTATGACACAAATAAGCAAGGTGAAGGTAAATCTATATCCTTTTTTTTAACTGATTTTTCAGCGATAATAAATAACTTGATTTCACACAGTGATAAATGTAAATTATTGTAACTAGATTCTTTAAACTTACATGTACTTCACACCTTGTACTGCAATACAGTACAAAATAACTCACATTGTATTTCAGCAGATATTTAAATTAAACAGGATTTTACATTATAAACTGTAGGTCTACCAGATCAAAAATAAATATTTTTTTAAACTGCATCTGCAGTTGTAATAAATTATTGTATTTGATAAGACGAATTGATGAGATTTTTGAATTTGATATAAAAAATAATGTTTTAGATGCACCTGTATGCCCAAGACATGTGTCTAACAAACACACTTTAACACAAGAAACATCAAGTCAAGTAATTTTTAATTTGAATGCACACTCAATGATAATAAATGCGTTGGTTTGAAACAGAGAAGTATACAGTTTGTTCTAACAAGATCCATAAAGACACAAGTAGCACACAATTTATTTTCTAATATACTGTTTTATTTTCTTTTTGGTTAAAGGTCAAAAGTTAGGTTCGTTAGGAATAATAATGTACTTTTTTAAACTACATCCTCCCTAGTTGTAATGAATAATTTTATTTGATATCAGAAATAATTAGATTTATTGGATTGATATAGAAACAACGTATTTACATCAAACTGGATGTCTAAAAAATGAGTATCACATACACTGTAATGTAATATTTTCAAAATGTTTTTTTTATAGAATTGTATGACACAAATAAGCAAGGTGAAGGTAAATCTATATCCTTTTTTTTACTGATTTTTCAGCGATAATAAATAACTTGATTTCACACAGTGATAAATGTAAATTATTGTAACTAGATTCTTTAAACTTACATGTACTTCACACCTTGTACTGCAATACAGTACAAAAGAACTCACATTGTATTTCAGCAGATATTTAAATTAAACAGGATTTTACATTATAAACTGTAGGTCTACCAGATCAAAAAGAAATATTTTTTAAAACTGCATCTGCAGTTGTAATAAATTATTGTATTTGATAAGACGAATTGATGAGATTTTTGAATTTGATATAAAAAATAATGTTTTAGATGCACCTGTATGCCCAAGACATGTGTCTAACAAACACACTTTAACACAAGAAACATCAAGTCAAGTAATTTTTAATTTGAATGCACATTCAATGATAATAAATGAGTTGGTTTGAAACAGAGAAGTATACAGTTTGTTCTAACAAGATCCATAAAGACACAAGTAGCACACAATTTATTTTCTAATATACTGTATTATTTTCTTTTTGGTTAAAGGTCAAAAGTTAGGTTCGTTAGGAATAATAATGTACTTTTTTAAACTACATCCTCCCTAGTTGTAATGAATAATTTTATTTGATATCAGAAATAATTAGATTTATTGGATTGATATAGAAAATATGTATTTACATCAAACTGGATGTATAAAAAATGAGTATCACATACACTGTAATGTAATATTTTCAAAATGTTTTTTTTATAGAATTGTATGACACAAATAAGCAAGGTGAAGGTAAATCTATATCCTTTTTTTACTGATTGTTCAGCGATAATAAATAACTTGATTTCACACAGTGATAAATGTAAATTATTGTAACTAGATTCTTTAAACTTACATGTACTTCACACCTTGTACTGCAATACAGTACAAAATAACTCACATTGTATTTCAGCAGATATTTAAATTAAACAGGATTTTACATTATAAACTGTAGGTCTACCAGATCAAAAATAAATATTTTTTTAAACTGCATCTGCAGTTGTAATAAACTATTGTATTTGATAAGACGAATTGATGAGATTTTTGAATTTGATATAAAAAATAATGTTTTAGATGCACCTGTATGCCCAAGACATGTGTCTAACAAACACACTTTAACACAAGAAACATCAAGTCAAGTAATTTTTAATTTGAATGCACACTCAATAATAATAAATGAGTTGGTTTGAAACAGATAAGTATACAGTTTGTTCTAACAAGATCCATAAAGACACAAGTAGCACACAATTTATTTTCTAATATACTGTTTTATTTTCTTTTTGGTTAAAGGTCAAAAGTTAGGTTCGTTAGGAATAATAATGTACTTTTTTAAACTACATCCTCCCTAGTTGTAATGAATAATTTTATTTGATATCAGAAATAATTAGATTTATTGGATTGATATAGAAAAAATGTATTTACATCAAACTTGATGTCTAAAAAATGAGTATCACATACACTGTAATGTAATATTTTCAAAATGTTTTTTTATAGAATTGTATGACACAAATAAGCAAGGTGAAGGTAAATCTATATCCTTTTTTTACTGATTTTTCAGCGATAATAAATAACTTGATTTCACACAGTGATAAATGTAAATTATTGTAACTAGATTCTTTAAACTTACATGTACTTCACACCTTGTACTGCAATACAGTACAAAATAACTCACATTGTATTTCAGCAGATATTTAAATTAAACAGGATTTTACATTATAAACTGTAGGTCTACCAGATCAAAAATAAACATTTTTTTAAACTGCATCTGCAGTTGTAATAAACTATTGTATTTGATAAGACGAATTGATGAGATTTTTGAATTTGATATAAAAAATAATGTTTTAGATGCACCTGTATGCCCAAGACATGTGTCTAACAAACACACTTTAACACAAGAAACATCAAGTCAAGTAATTTTTAATTTGAATGCACACTCAATAATAATAAATGAGTTGGTTTGAAACAGATAAGTATACAGTTTGTTCTAACAAGATCCATAAAGACACAAGTAGCACACAATTTATTTTCTAATATACTGTTTTATTTTCTTTTTGGTTAAAGGTCAAAAGTTAGGTTCGTTAGGAATAATAATGTACTTTTTTAAACTACATCCTCCCTAGTTGTAATGAATAATTTTATTTGATATCAGAAATAATTAGATTTATTGGATTGATATAGAAAAAACGTATTTACATCAAACTGGATGTCTAAAAAATGAGTATCACATACACTGTAATGTAATATTTTCAAAATGTTTTTTTATAGAATTGTATGACACAAATAAGCAAGGTGAAGGTAAATCTATATCCTTTTTTTACTGATTTCTCAGCGATAATAAATAACTTGATTTCACACAGTGATAAATGTAAATTATTGTAACTAGATTCTTTAAACTTACATGTACTTCACACCTTGTACTGCAATACAGTACAAAAGAACTCACATTGTATTTCAGCAGATATTTAAATTAAACAGGATTTTACATTATAAACTGTAGGTCTACCAGATCAAAAATAAATATTTTTTTAAACTGCATCTGCAGTTGTAATAAATTATTGTATTTGATAAGACGAATTGATGAGATTTTTGAATTTGATATAAAAAATAATGTTTTAGATGGACCTGTATGCCCAAGACATGTGTCTAACAAACACACTTTAACACAAGAAACATCAAGTCAAGTAATTTTTAATTTGAATGCACACTCAATGATAATAAATGAGTTGGTTTGAAACAGAGAAGTATACAGTTTGTTCTAACAAGATCCATAAAGACACAAGTAGCACACAATTTATTTTCTAATATACTGTATTATTTTCTTTTTGGTTAAAGGTCAAAAGTTAGGTTCGTTAGGAATAATAATGTACTTTTTTAAACTACATCCTCCCTAGTTGTAATGAATAATTTTATTTGATATCAGAAATAATTAGATTTATTGGATTGATATAGAAAAAATGTATTTACATCAAACTGGATGTATAAAAAATGAGTATCACATACACTGTAATGTAATATTTTCAAAATGTTTTTTTATAGAATTGTATGACACAAATAAGCAAGGTGAAGGTAAATCTATATCCTTTTTTTTAACTGATTTTTCAGCGATAATAAATAACTTGATTTCACACAGTGATAAATGTAAATTATTGTAACTAGATTCTTTAAACTTACATGTACTTCACACCTTGTACTGCAATACAGTACAAAATAACTCACATTGTATTTCAGCAGATATTTAAATTAAACAGGATTTTACATTATAAACTGTAGGTCTACCAGATCAAAAATAAATATTTTTTTAAACTGCATCTGCAGTTGTAATAAATTATTGTATTTGATAAGACGAATTGATGAGATTTTTGAATTTGATATAAAAAATAATGTTTTAGATGCACCTGTATGCCCAAGACATGTGTCTAACAAACACACTTTAACACAAGAAACATCAAGTCAAGTAATTTTTAATTTGAATGCACACTCAATGATAATAAATGCGTTGGTTTGAAACAGAGAAGTATACAGTTTGTTCTAACAAGATCCATAAAGACACAAGTAGCACACAATTTATTTTCTAATATACTGTTTTATTTTCTTTTTGGTTAAAGGTCAAAAGTTAGGTTCGTTAGGAATAATAATGTACTTTTTTAAACTACATCCTCCCTAGTTGTAATGAATAATTTTATTTGATATCAGAAATAATTAGATTTATTGGATTGATATAGAAACAACGTATTTACATCAAACTGGATGTCTAAAAAATGAGTATCACATACACTGTAATGTAATATTTTCAAAATGTTTTTTTTATAGAATTGTATGACACAAATAAGCAAGGTGAAGGTAAATCTATATCCTTTTTTTTACTGATTTTTCAGCGATAATAAATAACTTGATTTCACACAGTGATAAATGTAAATTATTGTAACTAGATTCTTTAAACTTACATGTACTTCACACCTTGTACTGCAATACAGTACAAAAGAACTCACATTGTATTTCAGCAGATATTTAAATTAAACAGGATTTTACATTATAAACTGTAGGTCTACCAGATCAAAAAGAAATATTTTTTAAAACTGCATCTGCAGTTGTAATAAATTATTGTATTTGATAAGACGAATTGATGAGATTTTTGAATTTGATATAAAAAATAATGTTTTAGATGCACCTGTATGCCCAAGACATGTGTCTAACAAACACACTTTAACACAAGAAACATCAAGTCAAGTAATTTTTAATTTGAATGCACATTCAATGATAATAAATGAGTTGGTTTGAAACAGAGAAGTATACAGTTTGTTCTAACAAGATCCATAAAGACACAAGTAGCACACAATTTATTTTCTAATATACTGTATTATTTTCTTTTTGGTTAAAGGTCAAAAGTTAGGTTCGTTAGGAATAATAATGTACTTTTTTAAACTACATCCTCCCTAGTTGTAATGAATAATTTTATTTGATATCAGAAATAATTAGATTTATTGGATTGATATAGAAAATATGTATTTACATCAAACTGGATGTATAAAAAATGAGTATCACATACACTGTAATGTAATATTTTCAAAATGTTTTTTTTATAGAATTGTATGACACAAATAAGCAAGGTGAAGGTAAATCTATATCCTTTTTTTACTGATTGTTCAGCGATAATAAATAACTTGATTTCACACAGTGATAAATGTAAATTATTGTAACTAGATTCTTTAAACTTACATGTACTTCACACCTTGTACTGCAA